>NC_052511.1:8753137-8948137 GCF_014356525.2 Nilaparvata lugens
AATATAATAATAATAAAAACCATAAATCACTAAAAACCATAAATCAAACTGGAACAATCAATAGGGTTCCAGGTTTTAAATATTTAGGAGAGGTTATTTCGGAGAGATTATCACAGCAGGATAGAATAAAGAGAAAGCTCGTAAAGGCCTAGGGCTGGTGCATCCATTTACAATAAAGAATGCTTGTCTCTTCACACTAAAATAGACATTATTAATACAGTAATAAAGCCCATCAATGCTATATGCCAGTGAGACCCTAAATCTCAACAGGAAGCTGATCTAGAAATTTGAAGAAAGAAGAAAGGAAAATAATTCGAAAAATTCTAGGTCCGAGATTAACTGAGAATGGTATAGATTACAGAAAAATAGCACAGTTGAGCAATATTCAAATATTGTAACAGACATGAGAAAAAGACGTCTAAAATTCTATGGTTATCATGAGGCTCCCTGACCATAGAATCACAAAAAAAATAGTAAAATATTAGCTTCGCTTGCCTATGGAGGAGAATGATTAGGAATGTTAAGAAAAGTCTAGTTTTGGCAGGAATTACTGATGATGAAATAAAAATAGAATAATTTCAAAACAAAAGTGAACAATGGGAAATTATTCCAGAGATAAAAGCACCAAGAGTTGGCACAAGATGGAGTGAAGAAAGAAAAGCGCATTTTTCAAGAATGAAAAGCTGGTGGGGGCGAACAAGAAAACCGCTAAGTCTATAAAAATCGATGATCATGATTTTACTCAGCGTCTTCCACTTCGGGAGCTCTACGACTAATAATAATAATAATAATAATAATAAAAACCATAAATAATGAAACACAAAGTCTGATAATCAAAGAATTATGAATCATAGGCCTACTAAGCATCTTCCAATTTGGGACCTCGACTGATAATAAAAATAGTAGGCTAATAATAATACTAATATAGTAATAATAATAATACTAATAATAGTAATAATAATAATAATAATAATAAAATAGTATGACAACACTTTATTACAGATCAAGTACAAGATTTACAGAGCATATTGAAGAAAGACTATATAAATACTGGATTTTTGAAACTAGACAGTCATATCTGGAGTGGTACTGAAATCACTGAACACACAGCCATAGCAGAAAGATCCTTCCCTTGGCATCGGCTGATTTTCTAGAAAGTTCTGAGGGAATAATCCTTTCTTGGATTGGTCCTCTTTGCTCTCATCGACAATACGGTCAATCCAGGAATGCTGACCTTCGGTTGAAGCAGTCGTCATTATGTCTTCATACACCTCAATTGGCTGCAATCAACATTCATTTATTTTACTTACTCAGGCACAAAATTATATCAATGAGGGAGAAAAACAACAGGTTAGAACCAAAACTGTTCCAAACCTCTCCCGAATATAGAATAAAAATCTATCTAAAAACTATCAATTGATTTAATGAATTAAAACGTACAGATTTAGTTTCATATGATTGAATGAATAGATAGAATATGGAAAAATGCTCTAATTGTATACATTGGAATTGATAGCTGAATTAGCAGAAATGTGAAGATTAAAAGGTTGAGATGAAAGTTATTATAACTAAATGAAGTTATTAAACTAATTCTTACACTTTTTACAGAAATATTCACAGTCAAATACAATGAAAACTGAAAATTTGGAATCTGGGTAACTATTAATGTCAAAACATGTCAAAATTATGAGCAATAATGCTCACGGTATCACTTCAATAAGAATTTTGATGATGAAGGACAGGTACATTTACAGAGAATAACTATACTAAACCATAGACTACTATCAATTTAAAAATTGAATGAGCCTCCATCAATGTACCGGTAAACTATTGAATAATAATTATGTTGATAGTTGATTTTTTATGCAGGAGTTTCCACCAAATTCAGTTGACCATGATCAATACCCTTTCTCCTCAAGCAATAAAAATGTCATGATTATTAAAAGTAAAAAAGGGGATTAGTTTTTCAAATTATGAAAACAATTGAAATATATTTCTTATATAGTCAGTAGGTACCTATATTCTTTTTATAGACGTAGAGTCGTTCCAGTGTATGGAAAAGCTCTAATAAATGCATTAGGTACCGGTACTGTTAAATTAATAACAATTTGATACCATGATGTTGATTCGAATAGAAACAAATTACATAATCTGAATTTAGATGAAATATAATAAAATCAGCATCAATTACCCTTTTATACCATAGGCTTATAATTAGTTTTAGGTTTTAAACGTGTAATACACATTCAACAAAAGGGTGATTGCGGTTATTTTGTCTTTTTTTTTAATAAAGGTGGTAACCTTACTATAGATAAAGTGGATATTCTTCATTTCAAATACAACATAATCAACTTCTAAAGCTGCGTTTACACCGAAGTTATTAAAAAATGTTCATTTTTCCGTCCTTATATATAGATTCTATTGGATTGAAAATAACTTATCATACACATGATGTGAATTTATGTGTTTGTCAAGCTCTGTTCAATCTACTAGAATTTATAAGGACGAAAAAATAACCATTCTGTTAATAACTTTGGTGTAGACTCAGCTTTAGAAGTTGATTATGTTGCAATTTGAAATGAAAGAATATTCACTTTATCATCAAGGTTTACCACCTTCATTTAAAAAAATATATTTGTTTTAGTGTTTACACGTTTAAACGCAGCTTAAGGAGCAATGTATAATTAAAGTTAAAATAGCCTTCTTCAGAAGTGTTTTTAAGATACAAATCTACAGTGAAATCAACAAATTAAAGTTCCTTGGAACTGATATCAATAGAAATTTACAAGGTAACTTTTACAATGAAACTGACCAAGACTTCATGAAGTGGTTTGAGTGTTCCTGGTGGAGGGGGTCCATTGAAGGGAGGAGTGAGTTTTCCTCGCTTCATGACCAACAACAGAAACCACATGTAATGACTCCTGTACAGCATTTGCTCCGGGGAGTGGCACATCTCTTGAAATCTTGTCAACCACTTATTGATTATGAATCTCTCTGTAAACAATTTACAAAACATTAAACATTACAGGAAAGTAAAATGTTTTAATAATTTAAGTACTTCGATACGGTAGGGTTACTTGATAGTCTAATTAGGTACATAGAATCACTATCAACATAGCCACCTCCAATACAAGTCCCCGGCCTACAATATTGCAACGTCGCAGTGTAGGCCTAGAATCTAATACATGATTGGTGAAAAATATTTAAAAAAATACTAGCTGATCTTTTTCACCAATCATGTATTAAATTCTAGGCCTACACTGCGACGTTGCAATATCGTAGGCCGGGGCCTTGTATTTGAGGTGGCTATGCTATTAACCTTTTTTATTCATAGTATTTCCCCATGATATTAGAATGCAACACTATTTGAAACAGTGAAAAACTTGTGTTTAATTTACTATTTACATTCAAATACATTTTTACTTTTTGCCCTATTACCATAGGTAAGGAAAGTATTGCTTTCCGAAAAAAATTAAGGTACCCCAATTTCTAAATTTCATACGTTTCAAGGTCCCCTGAGTCCAAAAACTGGTTTTTGGGTATTGGTTGGTGTGGGTGTTGTGGTTGTGTGTGGTGTGTGTGTGTGTGTGTGTGTGTGTGTGTGTGTGTGTGTGTGTGTGTGTGTTGTGTGGTGTGTGTGTGTGTGTGGTGTGTGTGTGTGTGTGTGTGGTGTGTGTGTGTGTGTGTGTGTGGTGTGTGTGTGTGTGTGTGTGTGTGTGTGTGTGTGTTGGTGTGTGTGTGTGTGTGTGTGTGTGTGTGTGGTGGTGTGTGTGTGTGTGTGTGTATGAGTGTATGTGCGTCTGTGTACACGATATCTCATCTCCAAATTAACGGAATGACTTGAAATTTGGAACTTAAGGTCCTTTCACTTTAAGGATCCGACACGAACAATTTCGATCAAATGCAATTCAAGATGGCGGCTAAAATGGCGAGAATGTTGTCAAAAACAGGGTTTTTCGTGATTTTCTCGGAAACGGCTCCAACGATTTTGATCAAATTCATACCTAAAATAGTCATCGATAAGCTCTATCAACTGCCATCTATAAAAATTTTAGGAGCTCCGCCCCATCAATGCAGATAGATTCCCAATTATCAGGCTCCAGATACAATTGAAACAAAAAAAATCAAGTGGAGTAGATTGAGCATGAAAATCTCTACAATTAATGTTCAGTAACATTTTCACCTAAAATTGGAAATAAGCTTTTCAATTTTCATAAAGGCAAGGAAAGTTGTGTCAGTGCGCCACACCAGATTTTTTGTTTTGTAATGTTGTTACAATGAATTGCTCAATATAAAAATATAGTGAGATGAAAGTTATAAAGTTAGTGAAAAAGATAATTGATAGGATTATAGTTGGCAATTCTCATTTTTCATAGACTTTTATATTATAGTGAATAGCTGTGATTAAAGTCATCGCTATACGTTATATCGGATAGAATATTAATTGTTTTTGCTTGTTAATCTCTTTAATATATTATATTTACAAAAATATGTCTTTCCATGGTTTCATAATTATTTAAACTGAAATAAAATATTCTGGTAGTTCATGGTATGTTTTCATAGCATACAAATGATTTGCTGAGCCAGAAACGACAGATCATTTTGCTTTGTTTAATAGCAGACAATAATAGCAAACTACTGACTGGTGCTGACTTTTCAACGTAAATATCATAATAGAAGATACCATTTTCAAGATGGAGAATGATGAGAGGTGACTGAGGAAAGTTTAATCTGTTCTGTGGTGGGAATTTTATTTTGAGACAAAACGTTTATCAAATAATTTAATACGCATATTTATTTCGTAATTAAACATAGGAAATAAGCAGTAAAGCCACGTTTAGACCAGCCTTTTTAACTGAGACTACAACAAAGTCAGCACACTTTTTTGTCAATTTCTTGAAAATTACAACAACATTAATATTCATTTTTTACAGAAAATATTGACAATTTCTCACAACTCTGGTGTAAACATGGCTTGAGACGCAATTAGTCTATGGAATAATTTGCAAAGCATTTATTTGTACAATGTTTAAATAGTCATGCAGATCTTCAATATTGCTATATTTTAAAAACACTGATTTCATTTTCTGTTTAAAATGATTTTATCACTTCAGTTGAAACTGATTATACTTATACCTAGAGTGGACACTCACGAATATTCTCAATAAATAAATATAAAAATATTTGTGTTATAAAATGATACAAATCATTGTATTTGAAAATAATTTTAAATGTAACAACGGTACGAGAAAAATAATCAACTGCAAGTAAATTAGATTTAATTGGATCTGGTAATATACAGTACCGTAATGTATTTTGCTACTCTGTGGATAAGAATTTTATGTGAGTAGAATTTATCATAAAAATAAATACATTACCATTCATAGGAAAAAGTTCGGTAAGTGCCTTTCCCAATAGAGCATTATACTCAAAATTCTCAACAAGTAATTGATTTGGATTGGTTTGTGCTAGATCGTAAGGAAACATTATGAAATTCTATTTTGTTCAGTATTTTTTACAAACTCAATAAATATAATTTTGAAGCGAAACTTGACACCGAAAAATTAATTTAGTTTTGAATAGGAGTAGAATCTGTTTGGAGTAGAATCAACAACGTGCATGTTTGCTCGACCAATTAAAATAGAGTAATAAGAAATTGAGTATTGAGTACCTAATTATATTGTGATAAAATATTTTCATTTAATTTATCATTTAAAATTATTTTATTTTTAGATTATTGAAAAAATGTTGGAATCATGTCATAATGAAATTATCATATATTTTTCCAAGGCATAATTTTCTCTTATAATTAAACAGAAATGCTAGGCAGATGTACTAGGAGCAGATTGAATAATTAGAATAATTTCTTTTTTCAACCGGCAGTGAGACAATCCACATGATTATCAATCAAGAACACTTTTATTGAAGTAGATGAACTTGAAGGTGAAGTCTATTAGAAAGAAATAAAAACTTGCATTATTCAAATGCCTATAAAAACTAAAAAAAATGACTCAATTGTCTTTGAAATTGAACTATGAATTTAGATTCAAAAAAGTTCATCCATAAATAGCATAATATACAGAGTAGGCCTAGTTTACATACGGTACAAATAGCATATGAAGTTTGAAAATGGATGTGTCAAGATTAAAATAATGTTTAAGCTGCGTTTACACCAAAGTGACAAGACCCAGAGTGACAATAAAATAAAACATCAACCACAGAAAATTGATTTAATGACTTTCAGAAAAGTAGGAAAATCAGAAATTTGATGACCTCTATAATTAGGAATATAGTGAGCTACATTAACTCACATACTTGCTTACATTATTTTAGGCCTACATGTATTTCACTTATAAACTCTTCTGCTCTCGCATACAATTTTCCCTTAAAATGATCTAGTAGCAGATGAATCACATAGCCTAATTATTATCAGATAATGTTGTACTCTGTCGGGAGATCAAAACAATGTAAAAATTTGAGCATAATTTTTGACTGATGAATAATCTATTCCTTTCTATGCTTGGGAACACAACAACTTCAACAAGCCAAGAAAAGGCATTATTGTATAATAAATGCATTAATATTCTATGTGCCGGTTGCACAACAGCCGGTTGAATTTTAACCGTGATTAATTCCACGAGAACCAATCAGAGAAGCCTTCTTTTCAAAAACACTTTCTCTGATTGGTTCTCGTGGAATTAATCACGTTTAAAATTTAACCGGCTGTTGTGTGACCGGGCCTATGATGTATCTCATAGCTCATGTTGTAACTAGTACAGCATTAAAAAGTGTACGATACTAGGCGACACTACTCTTGCAATCATTTTCCACGTTCAAGAAAAAATAAATCTTAGAAAAGAGAGCCACACATTTTGCACTCACAGGACTTATTTTATGTTTGAGCTTAATTAATTTAAAACCAGTGTATATTCTATGTTTTAACTTTAAGATGCTTTCCACGTTAATCCAACTAATAAGTCCTTCCTTCTCTCATGAAGCTGAGGCTGATGAAGCTCCTCTTCAGGAGTGAAATGCATTCCTCAATACTCCAACAAAAGTAAGTGTTTTTTCAAATATTTACAAGTAACACAGTGTCTGAACTACAACAAAGTTATTATATAGTGTTTCGTCATGGAAAGCAACATCAATATATTATTTGAGAACTTGAGAGTATTGATTTTTATCAAGGTCTATACTGAACTTGTCATGTCCTGATATGAGCAATGTATGGTTGTTGAAACCGTGTATTGCATATACAATAGTTCCCAAGTATATTAGGTGAAATAACATAGAGTTTTCATTGCAATTGACATATGAGTCCATTTTTACATCAAATTGTATTCAAATAAATATTGTTTTTATCAATTTTCAAGGCTTTTCTAAATAGAGGGATCGGAATCTTGGGGTTTTCAGATCTCAAATGAGTCTGAACGAAGGCCTAAACAAAGTTTGTGAGACCTAACAGTACGGTAACTTAATAGATATATAATTCCAAATTTAATTCTTCAATACAATAATATTGTTTCATGTTGAATTTTGACAGCTCTCTTCCTTCTTCTCTGTTTGGTTCTCGTGGAATTAATCACGTTTAAAATTTAACCGGCTGTTGTGTGACCGGGCCTATGATGTATCTCATAGCTCATTCAGTAACTAGTAGAGCATTAAAAAATGTACGGTACTAGGCGACACTACTCTTGCAATCATTTTCCATGTTCAAGAAAAAATAAATCTCAGAAAAGAGAACCACACATTTTGCACTCTCAGGACTTATTTTATGTTTGAGCTTAATTAATTTAAAACCAGTGTATATTCTATGTTTTAACTTTAAGATGCTTTCCACGTTAATCCAACTAATGAGTCCTTCCTCCTCTCATGAAGCTGAGGCTGATGAAGCTCCTCTTCAGGAGTGAAATGCATTCCTCAATACTCCAAGAAAAGTAAGTGTTTTTTCAAATATTTACAAGTAACACAGTGTCAGAACTACAACAGAGTTATTATATAGTGTTTCGTCATGGGAAGCAACATCAATATATTATTTGAGAACTTGAGAGTATTGATTTTTATCAAAGTCTATACTGCACATGTCATGTCCTGATCTGAGAAATGTATGGTTGTTGAAACCGTTTATTCCATATACAATAGTTCCCAAGTATATTAGGTGAAATAACATAGAGTTTTCATTGCAATTGACATATGAGTCCATTTTTACATCAAATTGTATTCAAATAAATATTGTTTTTAATTTTCAATGTTTTTCTAAATAGAGGGACCGGAATCTTGGGGTTTTCAGACCTCAAATGAGTCTGAACGAAGGCCTAAACAAAGTTTGTGAGACCTAACAGTACGGTAACTTAATAGACATATCATTCCAAATTTAATTCTTCAATACAATAATATTGTTTCATGTTGAATTTTGACAGCTCTCTTCCTTCTTCTCTGTTTAGTCATTCTTGCTAAATGAATAGAGAGGGCTCGATAGGATATGAATTATGAAACAGCTGCTTATGTTTGCACCTGTGTGAACAAATTCTCTATTGTGCCTGCTTCATTCGAGACAGTGCAAAATGTTCCAAGGTAAGGAGGTGTAGTTGGGCGCTCCAACATGGTATGCAAATCTCAAAATCTCATCTTCTCAATATTTATTTTTATATTTTATTATAAATAACTTTTTGATTGTGCTACAAAATCAGTTATTTTCTTGTGAATTGCATAGCGTACTTATACCTACTTGTTTTCAATAGCCTACTCTACAAAACTATATACTTCAAGAATTAGAATTCACTTTGAATTATTAAATCAGTGCTCTGTCCAATATCTTGATTAGTGAGAAATTATTGGAGAGACTTTAAGCACCAATCAAATACTTTTTCTGATTGCCAGCTCTGTTGTGGGCTAGGAAGGCTATCAAACTAAGTTATATGATAATGAGTTATTTCATACAAAATTTGTGTAGACTACATGAGTCAAAAGAACACATTCATTTGATTGAAACAATAAATTATCCATTGTTTTCACTGTTATTTAACCTTTTAATTTGAAATAATTTACCAGAAAAATAAACAAGCCATGCAGTTTTTGATAGGAGAAACTAATTGGTAGAGACTGTAGAGTATTCAGCAAACCTGATTCTATACAATAATTTGGGTAGCCTTTAAACTAAAAAATACTGCCGGCTGCCCTACTTGAAAAAATATTCCTTTGAGAATAAGCGTATCATAGTTGATTTCAATCATAAAGAATGCACTGTCAACAAAAATACTTCACTAGTATTAAATTGTATGATACCGGTACAAGTGAGTCGTATCAATTTAAATTTAATTTATTTTTTTAGTCGTATTTAAACAGAAAAAATTGAAATATGGTATCTTTTTCAGCACAAAAGTTTCATCAATAATGACAAAAATGAATACGTAGGTAACTTACTCTCCTATTAATTGACCCATTTTAATGTTGTAAATATATTAAAGACATTTAATCAATTTTTTTTCAATTACCAGGCTATAGTGAAATGAAATAAATCTATATGGAAACATTGTTTTTATAATTATGATAATATCAATCTATCTATATGAGTGTAGCTTATAAATTGACTTTAACTGAATCCACTTTTACTTTGAATCCTATATCCTTATTTGACTTCAAATAATGTTGAAAATTCCAATTGTATTAATACTCTTGTTTTCAAATGGGGAATTTTAATTGTGTCAATAAATACTAAGCAGTGAAGTACATATTTTCTGTTGACAGTGCATTCTTTATTATTGAAATTGACTATGATACGCTTATTCTCAAAGGAATATATTTTTTTGAATAGGGCAGTATTTTTTGTTCCCAAATGCATCTCACTGGAGTCTGAAATATTATTTATGCGAATACTCATGAAAATAATGCTTTATGCAAGAATGTATTCTAAAGTTACGTAGTACCGTAATGAGTTCAATAATTTTCCATGGCTTCAATAGAAATTGTTGAATATTTTTATTACGGTAACTTACTATAATTGAAGACTAATATTTAATGTTTTCGCAGATTCTCCTACTGCAGCTTGGAGTTTGGGGAAAACTGTTGGTGATTGCAATTGGTGGAATTATAGTGGTGGTATCAGTTTTGATTGCTGCTTGCTTTCTGGGACCGGGATGTTTAGGATACAACTATCTCTACAGAAGTAAGTGGGCTTTGTAAGTTTTTAAGTGACTGATTATAGGCTACTGATTTTTTTTAGATTCAGAGCTTTAAACTTATAACTATTGTATTTTAATATAACTTTAAAATGAAAAAACACTCACATTCTTTGGTCTCATAACCTCATAACTTTAAATACTTTAGTTTCTGTCGGGCTTGAAAATGTGCAACACCAGCACGAAACGGTCTTCGCCACACCAAAGAATGTGAGTGTTTTTTCACTTTAAAGTTATATTAAAATACAATAGTTATAATAATAGTGAAAACAAGATGGATAACCTTTAAACTTATAATATGATAAACTTATATTCTGAGGGCTTTATCTAAAAAATTGGTGTATAAAATTTATTCTCTTCACCTGATGAATATTTTGTCAGAATGTAATCAAATATGATCAATTTCAAAGCCAATCCTCCGATTTAGGGCTTCAAAATTAATAGGTATCCCTTTTGAGAAATTTATTTTGAAAATAATTGATGACTTGTATGATATGCAATTTATTCCCTGATGAAATCTGTCAGAATTGGAAAGTCGCACATAACCTTTATTTGGACAATTTATTTTATGAAATTGGGATGAAAAGAAGTTTGTAGTCTGTTTTTTGTCCTTAAGTTAATTGTAAATAATAAATAAATAATTATAATTTGATATTTTGTATCTTCTAACGGTCGCATAAGCAAATTATTTCAAATTTCGATTTAATAGCTGACAACTATCCAAGCAGAGAACACACAAATAAAACTATTTAAATAATTCAAATGCAACTACACAGAATCGTTCAAATCACAACATTATTACCAACTTCCAGACTTAACACTTTGGGCCATAGTTTTAGTTATTGGCTCAAAATGAATGATCTACTGAATGTTTATTCTATATCATAAATACTGGTTGTATGATTGTTCACTATCCAAGCAATCCTCAATAATTAGAAACTTGATTGATAGTTGGAGTGAAGAAGCATCAATTAATTAATTCACCCTATTCAGAGTTACGGTACCTATGTGTGAAATTATGAATATAAAAAGTATTATATCAGAAATTAATTGTGATGAATTATGGGTTTTTACGGTATGTGTAAAATTATGAATATGTATAAGAATTAATATATTGTGATGAATAGCTTTTTATCATGTCAAAGAGTATTTAGAATCTATAAAATGACTAGGGTACTGAAAATATTAGAAAACATGTCAAAATACTATAATAAATATTTAGAAATTTATATCCGGGTTTGCATCTGCCAACAATGTATACCGTACTGTAGATGGAATTTCAATTTGATGCTTATAATACAAAATATAAAGAAATTTAAATTAATGAAATTCAACGATGAAATTTAATTAATTGATGAAATTTAATCAAATTAATGAAATTTAATTGATGGAATTTCAATTTGATGCTTATAATAGAAATACAGAATATACCAGAGGTAGACCTATTCAGAAAGAGAACTTGAGAACTCAAAACAGAAAAGTAGGATCATGTCAGAGCAAATTTATTTTTTTATCTTTTATTTATTAATAATTTTTACAAAGTAGCACTAATTGGGAGAGAAAAAATAAGGATACTCCTTGTACTATTTCTCTCCTAAATTCATTTTATTCTTGTGAAATCAAGTGGGAAATTTACAAAATAACTTTCAATTGATTTTACTTACATTTCTATATACTCTCATAGTAAATTTAATTTTTCAGACCAACTCAAAATGAAGAAGAAGGCTCCTGGAGTCACATTTGGAGGAGATTTCCTTTTATCTGAGATAGGAAGTTCTTCAGTGGTTACAATTCATAACATAAGTGAGTATGAATTATTTAAATTACTCAAGCTTTTGAATTGAGAATATAAATAGATATTCGCTTTTAACTTGGAGAAGGGGTTGAAAATATGTATTTTATAAATTATAAAACTTCTCATTGAGAATATAAATGGTCACTTGCTTTTAACTTGAAAAAGGGGTTGAAAATATTTATTTTATAAATTATAAAACTTCTCAGACATTGAACAACCAATATCATTGACCTCAATCAAATGAATATTTAATTTGTAACAGAAATTCAGAAATTCCAATGATTCCAAACATCATTTAATAATTTGATGTCTTCAACAGAAAAGGAGAAAGAAAGTAAAATTCACTCTGATAAGTGAGAGACTAAACAACTAGTAAAATCTCAATGAACAAAAAAAATGTTTTATAAATGAATTACTGTGTTGATAAATATTTTTCATTTACAGACAATTCTTTCAGAAAAACTCCGGTGAGCTATCGTCAGAGTGTATGCAGTACCATATCAGAGACAAGCCTGACTTCAGGATCAAATGTAATTATTGAATTCATCTATTATTTATTATTAAATAAAAAACACGTATGTTGTCAAATTCTACTCAGTTTATAGTAGATAATAATAATCAATAACTATAAATAAATAAATTATCATTTCAAATATCAATAGATAAATAATACATAAATTATTATTTATTATAACAATACTTTTTCATGTTTATCTTATTAAGCTTAACATTTTGTTTATTATTGTCCTTTTTCATGTTTTCTTGGGGAAAGCTTACATATTAAGAAGAAAATTTAGACTTTTACATTCTTCATCTAGATTTATCAGGTAAAGTTTTTGTTCAAGCTGAAATATTTTAATTCTGATACACATTGTTATGCTACAACTATTTGTAGTCTCTAGAAACATAATACAATACGGTACGGTACTGATGTATTGTGTTGAGAATATTAGCTAGATAGGTAACTATAGAAATGGTATTTCTCGTGAAATGAAAAATTATTTCTATTGTTTGGATAATTTTGTGAAAGAATGATTTATTTTATATACGTTATATTGTTTCAAAAACGTTTTAAGACTCATGTCTCAATCAATGTTGAATAATTTAATTTTTTGATTAATGGAAATCTATTCTATTTTCAGACATCATACACTAGCATTGGTTTCATGCCTCTACCAACAATTGTTTTCTTGTTGCAAAATGTCACCAATCCTGGAAAATTGATCATATTTCTGAAAGTGAGTGGAAATCTGCTGTTACATATTTTCCTGTTATCTTCCATATTGCACATTTTTGCATGGATTAATTCAATGGTACCTACATGATTTTTTTTCTAATGGTGATGCCCACATGAGCTCTAGGCTTGTGCGTGGGTAATGAGGCGGATGATGATGAGATATGAATGGACCTACAGTTTTAGGTGGGTTCCGAGCCACCGGGAAACAATTTTACAACTCATGAATCATATTCAGAGGAGTTGGCTCAAACGGTCATTTAAATAAAACATGTCAATGAAATTTGAATCTCATTCTTGTAAAGAATAACTGTTTTGATTGATTGATTATAATTTCTGTTTGACCAATATTTGCTATGAATTGGAGATACATTGTTCAATGATTAAAGGTCTTGTATTCATAACATACAAGTGTAAATAACTGAACTTTTCTAGTTCTCAAGTTATTTTAGTCCTCAATAATAGAGTAATTCATTACGGTAACTTTGAACTGCCATTTATTTATTCCATAAAAACATAGAAAATCTCACAGACAAACTCCAATATGCGCCTTAATGACATATTTGATAGTATGACATTACAATTAAAAAAGAATATAAATCAATCACCATGTAATCAATCGCTTGTCTTGGGCCTAAATATATAGTTTATTATTACTTCATGTTAATGGAAGAGTAGTCTACCTAATTAATTCCAATTTTTGATTTTACGAGAATTATTTTTTCTAGCATTTGGAAGGACTTCCAGCTAAAGATTTTCCTCATCACACAGAAGTGATAACAGAGTTGAAAATTAAATCAGGAACGTCATATCATTGGTCAGCAATATCCAGAGCAATACGCAATACAAGATCACCAGAATATGATACTGAATTCTCATTACCTACCACAACTGCTGATTTACAGGTAGGTTGATCTTAGCATGTTCAAAAAAAATTATTCATGTTAAACACTATTAGTGCCGTTGCAAAAAACCTGTTAAATTTTAACCTGAATTAATTTCACGAGAACCAATCAGAGAAGTTTCAGTTTCTTTTCATAAAAGCGTTCTCTGTTTGGTTCTTGTGGATTTAATCATTATTAAAATTTAACCGCCTTTTGTGCAACCGGCCTCAAGAGTAATTATTGATGCATATGACAATTTTACAAGTTACATTTTCAAATAATTGTGTAGTTCTTGTAAAAACATCTAAGTTGTTACACTCAAAAGAATGGTTGAACTGTTTAAGGTTCCTATAAAGCTTCTAGGATACTTATAAAGTCTAATTGAGCATTAAATATACTATATAGGTTAAGAAACATGAAATTATTCGACAATAAGATACTGGAAACCTGAAAAGCATCTCATTCTATGAAACATGTGAGAATTTAATTATCTGTGATTGATATTAGGTAGTAAATTGTTTGAAATTTTAAGATGCTTTGTAGTCCAATAAAAGAAAATTAGATAAAAAATGTATTTCACAAAATTTCACTGTAATCAAATCGTGATTTGTTCCAATTTAGTTTCTCTTATTCTATGGATTTCATTATAAAACACACATTATATTTTTTCAAGGAAAGCTTTGAGAGAAACCGTTTTGGGTTTTTCCTATTGTTCTTTTTCCAAGCATTTTTTTTATTTGTGCATTATTTAGAAAAATTAATATATTAAAGTACATAAAATAAGTTGAAAGCTGGGTGAACTATCAACTATTATACTTGTGATAGAAAATAATAAATATCGATTATGCTAATCAGAGAAATAATGAAAAACGTAACAGTTTTATTCCATTTTATTTCGCAGAAATGGTGTCTAACAATAACAGCATATGATAAAGACAGATTCAATGGCTACAGAGAGCTCGCTACAATGGATGTTTTCTTGAGAGACTTTATTCCAGCTCTACAAACAGGAAAGATTATCAGGCATGCATCAGTAATGACGGTTTACAAAAAGGTAAAAAGTGCATACAATGAAATCTCAATTCAGTTTCTCTGTTTATTTCTATAAATAGTGGACATTGGAATTATCTAGAATAGACATTTAAATCTGCTGTCATATTATTTTTTGTTAGATATAAATAATTTATCACCAATATTATTATTTATTTAGCGTATGGTAGTTTTGTCAAAATTAAGAAAATTTCACACTATAAGTGCACTTGTCAAGGGTTGAAATGTACTGTATTGCCTGGGCACTGGCTACAGTAAAGTCGTTAGCCTCACCCAGGTAGGCACCTCTCTCACATTCAAATATGATGTGGTGCACTGTCTGCTCCATCGCCCCACAGTCACATAGTGGGGAGTCTGCAAGTCCCCATTTGAAAAACGATTTTATATCACTAATATTTAAAATTTGATAATATAATATATCACTCAATTATTGAGTGTTTGAAATTCATATTATTACATGAGAGGAAATTTTAAAAATGTAAGGATAAAAAAATGTTTCACCCTTATTTCTTCTAAAACAAAAATTCAGCTCTATTATGCTATAATAATTAACTTTGTGCAAAAAATTATCTCAAAATTTGTCAAATGAGCTGGCAGTGATTGAATAATGTAGTTTCTCATCATAACTTTTGATGAACTGTATCTTTTTTGTTTGAAGGAGTATGGACACCTCCTGATAGGTCTGAGCTACCTTCCAACTGCACAGAGGTTGACTATCAGCCTCATAAGAGCTGCCAATTTGGTTTGCTTACAAAACACCTCATCGGAGAAAGATTTCAGTAAGTTTCAACAATTTTAAATTTTTAACAATATTCTTGCAGCATTAAAGTTCTATATGTTTCTGAAGGCTCTTTCCTGGAAGGTGGACACCTTCCCCCCAAACATCTCTACCAGCTATAATGAATACAATATACTACAGTAAATAATATAATAATTCAGTTCTATCCAAATTTGGGAGAGGAATAGCACACAAGGTTACCTTATTTTTCCCTCCCCCTATCATTTTTATAATGTACTTATTGTATAAATTTATTTATTTATTTATTTATTAGAACAGTCACAAACACGATATTTGGAAAGAGAAACAGGCAATTGCCCAAAACTTCTTCAATTCCTTGATTTTGGCACATAAATAGTCCAAAGTGAGGTTAAGTTTAAAATCTCTGTTTTCACCAAAGATGAAAATGAATAATATTCCAATTTCTATTTCAGTCTCCTATCAAATTAGTAAAAGTTACAGTAACTATATAAACCATATAGCTATTGTAGTATATAGTTACTGTAGTCAAAGGGTTTCACATGAGGAAAGCTCTCTAGAGATGATTTTTATTTATCGTAGTTAATTGATCCAATAAATTTCATATTGAATTAACACATAAATAATTTAATGCTAGTTTTACTATTTCAACGTAATTCTTCAGATTATAATAACTCTAGGTAATTTCTTTGGACCGAATAATATTAAATTAACATAATTGAGAAAAAATATTTACACCTCGTCAATACTCTGCTAATAGCCAATTAATAATTTATGAAAATATCCTAAAATCAAAGTGGTAATTCTTTTTTTTCTCCTTTTTTCAAATGTTTCTTCTTTCTTTGTATGATACATATATATAGCGTTTACAAGTTTGTTCCTTGAATGGTTCCAAATTTTTTTCAATAACTCAATATTATTCGTTACAAGTGGCAATTGAGTGGAATATTTCTAATTAATTTATTAATTCAAGCCATCTAAACTCTAAATTATAGTTTTAATGTTTATTTTGGACTAACATTTTATAATAATTGTACACGTGAAATTCTAACCTTATCTTGGACTTTGTCACTTATAAATTTGGAAGAAAAATAGTACAAGGACTACCTTATTATTTCATCTTTCAATGTTATTACATTAGTGTCATTTGCATTGTAAATAAATGAATAAATATATCTTTCATCCTACACCTCTTTACTAACTTTCCGGAATCTAACCCAAATATCGTTCTCTTCTGATCTTATTAGTTATACTGAATCGTGAATGGAGTGCGATATTATTTTCTTTTGTTTTCTTTTTTGTATTATAATTTATTGTAATGTTATACTATCAAATATGTCATTAAGGCTCTTACTGGAGTTTATCTATAATCCTTTTTATGTTTTCATGGAATAAATGAATAAATAAATTAAACCAGTAGTATTCCATCTCCTTCCCAAGACAATCTAAAGTTTTAAAAACTTTAATAATAAGCATAAAACTCACAACTGTAGTAATTCTTATAAATCTTTTCAACTTTGAATAATTGATCAAAATACTGGTATTTTCGAACTCGATATTATTGATTCCATATGTACTCTAAGCTCCACCAGCATGAGCATTATATTATCATTAAGGATTGTATACAAACTAGTAGTTCTGTGAACAGTAGACCTCGCGCAGTTATAAACCACAGCCTCCTCTTATACTGTCCATCAGAGTAAATCCTGTCTGTATGTCGTGTCGGCGAGATATCGGTGTGAAAACGGTTGGGGTTGGTGTATCAAAAATGCAAACATCAGAAATTAATCTCCTTCAAGACATACTGGCAACAGGTCAGCCCGAGTTCAAAGCAGAGAAAGGTCGATATACAATAATTTATGTTATTTTAGTTATTAATTGCACGCGTTATTGCATGCAATCGATAGTTCATTTTATAGTGCATAAAAATTGCATTCAATGAGGCATGCAATTAATAGTCCACACAGCAGCTGATTTTTTACCAAGTTACATTCAGATATTGAATTGCATGCGTCATGGCATGCAATTTATGATCCACTCGACAGCTGATTATTTATGATGAATAATTCTATAGTCTGATTTTTACGTTAATATTTGCGTTCGTAGGAGACTCCTTCTCCTTTTGTATTATCCTTGAAATGCAAAAACCTTGTATATACGTCGACGCGCAATTTAAAAAGGAACATAGGCCTACCTGTCAAATTTCATGAAAATCTATTACCGCGTTTCGCCGTAAATGAATAGAATAGAATAGAATCTTTATTGCAGCAATATCTGAGGTCATCAGATACAATACAAGTGTCAAATATATACAACATGATACAAAATAGAAATATATTACATCAGTAAGTTACACTATCAGTTCCCTATGATAATATGTCACCTGATTTTCAACTTATAACCAATATGCGCAACATATAAACATTATTTGAACATTTAAGCATAAAGATAGATGCAAAACCGTCGACTTGAATCTTAGACCTCACTTCGCTCGGTCAATAATTGAATCGTGAATGAAAACATTGTTTTTGATAGAATTTAGAATAGAATAGAATAGAATATCTTTATTAGCCTCAATAGTACATCACAATTTGACATATAGGCCAGTCAACACAATACAATACAGCACAATAAAACGGGCAATAAACACTACAATAAACAGTCACAGTAGTACATTGGATTGAAATTCAAATATACATTACATACAGTTCATAATATACAACAATACACATCATTCAAAAATATACATTATTTTTAATTCATTTCAAAATCCCTTGGATATAATTTTTTCTCCATATATTCTTTGACGGAGTAGAAGGGATTATCTAAGAGAAATTTTTCTAGCACATTTCTAAACCTTTTGTAATTAAGTTGTCTTATTTCAAAGGGCAGTCTATTCATAATTTTGATTGCGGCATTAGTGGGGCTTTGATCTGTCTTGTGGAGTCTGCTTCTTGCTAAATACAAAGATTGACTTGTTCGAGTATTATGTGTGTGTGTAGCACTTCTCAACTCCATTTTATCGGGATTAGCTTTCAAGAACAGTAAACAATGTAATATGTATAATGAAAAGAGTGTTGATATACGCAATCCCTTGAAAATTTCTCTACAATGTTCACGAAATGGAGCTTTGGCAATGACTCTGACAGCCTTTTTCTGCAACAAAAAGATATCAATAATTTAATATTGCAGGACCACTGGCCAGAGTGTTTCTGCTGGATGGCACTGGCAAAGTTATCCAGAGGGAAAAAAGTGGACGAACTTGGAATACCGGAAGCTGCCCGGAGATGTTCTTTCAAACACAGTCATCACCATGCAAGTGACTGCCGCTCAGATGATCACTGCAACACTGCTCATAGTTCTCTGCTACAAGGTGAGTGATTTTCATCAATTTATTTCATTATTGAGAACATAATTGACCGAGCGAAGTGAGATCTAAGATTCAAGTCGACTGTTTGGCATTTCTCTTAATGTTTATAATTATGTTGAGAATTTATGGCGAAACGCGGTAATAGATTTTATGAAATTTGACAGGTATGTTCCTTTTTTAATTGCGCGACGACGTATATACGAGGTTTTTGGAAATTTTGCAATTCAAGGATAATATAAAAGGAAAAAGGAGCCTCCTTCATACGCCAATATTAGAGTAAAGATCAGACTATAGAATTATTATTAATCATAAATCAGCTGACAAGTGATTACACAGATGTGTGAAGCCAGTCTATTGCTGTATTTCCATAAGGTCTATAGTTTCAATCAGGTACTTGTGGATGAGAATACTGCGTGAGGTCTACTGTTCACAGAACTACTAGTAAAATGTGATGCTAAAGGTGCGTACAGATATACGCGCCGCGAACATGAGCAATTCACTTTTAATCAACTGATGCCAAGCTTTTTATATCTGTATCTTACCGTTTCTGTAAAAATACAGATATAATCAGCTGATTAAAAGTGAATTGCTCATGTTCGCGGCGCGTATATCTGTACGCACCTTTATAGTTGCTTGCTACAAGGTGATTTTTCAACAATTTCTACGATTATTCAAAAAAATTATGAGTGTGATGCTAACAGTTCTTTAATACCTATACAAGGTGAGTATCCACCAGTTCCTTTCATGGTTGGAAAATTTATGAAGTCCGATGCAAATAGTTGTTTGCTACAAGGTGAATTGACAATTTATTTATCCTCCATTATTAAAAAATATATACAGTATATGTTTAATATATTTGGTGATTTTTGACAATTTCTTTTATTATTTGAAAGTGTGATGCTGATAGTTCCTTGTTACAAGGTGATTTTTTGTCCAAGTTTCTAATTAATTAGGAAAGTTATGAAGTGTGATGCTAAAGTGACAATATGATGCACAATAAATTGGATGTAGAATGTAAGCACTAATATTGTGAAACACTAATATTGAAACACTAATGTTGTGTCATAAGAGTGAGTTTGAACAAGAACAAGAATTCGATCGAACTCGATTTATTATAGTGATCACAGCGAATTTTTTTACTAAAATCAGTAGTTGAATTTGGTAACCCCCTTTATAATGCGTATGTAGCTATGCATTGTTATTTACTAGCCATTAGTTTAGTTAGTTTTTCGAGTCAGTCTGTTGCCAGAGCTCATAGAGCGTACATCGCTTATAAATATGTATTAGTATTTTGAAATAAATCATTCTTTTTAAAAAGCCGGTTGGTTATTCCAGTTCCTTAACTAGTGACAATTTTCTCATTGTTGATGTTTGATTGAGAATATCATTAGAGCATAGTAATGCTACATAACATACCTCTTTCACTACTGAGCTTGATAATTTCAAAATATCTTCGATTGAGCATCAATCAATGAAATTTAATTGATTTAATTTATTTAGACGACAAGATTTATTGGAACCAATTACTCAACTTCGATTGCACTTCTGTTGCACAGATCTGTAACTTGTTCTATAAGGGGCATTGCTTTTTGGAGATAAAGGTAGTGTAGCTTAGTGTAGTTTATCACCTTCAGGCTGTATTGAGTGCATGAAAAATTACATGACCTTGAGGTTGTGAATGAAAGTCATACATAATTTCGCTCCTGGGTTTTGGAAGATTTTGTGTTATAAATAATCACAGATAAGTACAAATTTTGTATTAATTTCAATATTAATTGTTTCTTGATCACGTTTTATCATTTTGTTTTAGATTTTAATTCTTAATTCTATTTTATAAGCCAAACATCGTTTAGAGGTTATTTTGAGGTTAGTTTTTCGAGATTTAAAAATAAACATAGATAGTTTACTTGACTAAAATTATAACCAAATTAAAATCCTATCATTTATAAATCAATTATTATTATTGCAAGTAATATAATTTCTTAGATAGGAAGATGAGCTCAAGTAGAACACCGAAGGTTATTAATAGAAATGTAAACATAGCGGGAGTACTTACGCGTTCCCAAAACCAAAATTCAAAAACGCCAAAACCAAAAACCCCAGTTCCTCAAACTACTTTAGCCGAAAAAGTTGCTCAACTACAAAGTAGCCACACTAATTTAAAAAACCAATTAGAAGTAACTCTAAAAACGTCTGAGGAAGAAAGGTTAGGGATGGTAGAAGAAATTAAATCTTTGGAACTGATTATAAAATTACAAGATGAAGACCATAAAAAAGAAATACTAAATCTAAAAAATCAATGTAGTCTAATGTCGGAGGAAATAAAGAAACTAAAATCTAAATTTGATAATACTAAATGTATGATAGAACCTCCGTCCAAATGCAAAAAAATAGAATCTAACCTAAATGATGGGAAATGCTCTGAAAATGGTCGAAATAAAACGTACAGTGAGGTTTTGAAGACAGCAACCAAAAATATAGCTGAGGGAAATAAAGATAGGAAAGGGAGAGTTCTGCTACTGACGTCCAGTCATGGACGTGATTGCAGTGATCTCCTTGATAAAAGATTAAAAATAAATTTGATGTCCAATGTTTTTTCAAGCCAAGTGCATCAATTAATGCAGTTGTAGAGTCAGCTAGGGAACAAACTAAAGACTTTGATGAAAATGACTATCTAATTGTACTGGGTGGCTCAAATAATATAAATGAACCTAACTTGAATCATCTTCCTCAAGTAACAGAAAAAATCAAGGAAATTGTGCCACTCAGCAAAAAAACAAACTTAATAATAAGTACTATTCCTAATAGGTTTGATAGGCCAGAATTAAATGAAGCAATCAATTCGACAAACAAATCAATCCATAATACAATCAACAGCCTAAAAAATAAGAATTCTAAACAACTGGGGATTTGTTTTCTAAATGAAAGGCTGAAAAGACATAACTTCACTAATCATGGGTTGCATCTAAATCGATCTGGCAAAGTAATCTTTTGTAATAGATTGGCAGAGCTGATTGAAAGCCGTTTGCAATCCTCTGGTTTAAAAACAGTCAAAAAAACAAATAACGATTTTTTAGTAAATTGGCTCAAAACAGGGAAAGGGAAATAGCTACAAATGCTAGAGATAGAGTAGCACAAGATGGTAAGGTTTTTAGTATTTATCATCAAAATATTCAGTATCTTCGCAACAAAATTGACAGATTAGAAGTATTTCTTAAACAGGAGGATCCTGACATTGTTATTTTCACAGAGCATGGCTTAAAAATAAAGGAAATAAATCAAGTTAGGATTCCAGGCTATTCACTGAGATCAGAATTTTGTAGAATAGCTCATAGAAGTGGTGGTGTATGTATATTCACTAGCAATGCTAAACATACCCAAACTTATGAACTGGATTTTGTTAAGAGATTTTCTGTTGAGATGGATTTAGAGGTGACGGGACTAAGGTTAAAAATTGATGATCGATTTGAGGTAGCAGTGTTAGGTATCTATAGGTCACCAAATGGAGACTGGCAAAAATTTTGTGAGCTGCTCCATACACTTTTGGAAATTACAACCGCTCGTTTCACAAATGTTATAGTAGTAGGAGATTTCAATACCGATTTTGCCAGGCAGGATAAAATGACAGAGGATATTAGAGATATTATTAATATGAATAATTTAGAAATTAAGGTCCACGAATATACAAGAGTAACTCGAACTTCACAGACAATTATTGATAATATCCTCACAAATATAGAAGGTTGTAATGTCAGGTTAGGTAGCTCAGATCTATCAGATCATAACTATCAAATTTTAGATGTTAAGTTGCAGGGCCAGAATCCAAGCAGAAAAAAAACTTTTGTGAAAGAAATTCAGCAATATGAGCTAGGAAATATAAATTGTTTGAAGCAGGAACTGCTTCAAGAAAATTGGAGTAGTGTTTATAACAGTTGTAACCTAAATTACAAATATAAGCAATTCATTGATACTCTAAGATTTCACATTAGTGTATGCTGTCCAATAAAAAAAGTCAAAGTAAAAAGTAAATTAAACAAAGTAGATGAATGGATAACTGAAGATATTCTTACTCAAAGAAATATTGTTAGGGAAGCTTATGAGGAATTTAAATTAGTGAGGGATGTTCCGAGTGAAGTCAAATACAAATGTCTAAAGAAAAACTATGAAAAAGAAGTGAGGAAAGCTAAGTGTAAGAAAACAGCTGAAATATTAACAACTAGTACCAATTTTAACTCTGCTGTTTGGGAGGTAATTAATAGAAATAGGAGAGCAGCTCAAAAAGATACAGTTACTAATGTCCCTAGGATAATCGATGAACATGGAAATTATATGGATGATAGTATAGACATTTGTAACTTTTTCAATAAGTATTATCAACAGGTTGCATATAATCTCCAAAAGTCACTGAACACTAATACTTATAATACAACTACATTAAATGCTGAGCCAATTGAAAAGGTATTTAAATTTCATCCATTATCAAGAGATGAGTTGTCAAGAATAATAAAAAATTTGAATAACAAAAAAACAGTAGGATTGGATGGGGTCTCAAGCAAAATTTTAAAAGAATGTGAAAATGAATTACTGGACCCTTTATTGCATCTCCTTAATACTTCACTAGAGCAGGGTATTTTCCCTGATGATCTGAAACAAGGAAAAATTTTGCCAATTTTCAAGAGCGGTGATTCTGAAAGAGTTGAAAATTATAGACCCATTAGTATTCTAAATGTAATAAGTAAAATTTTTGAAAGAGTAGTTTTAAATAGGCTATTGATGCACCTGGAAGAAATTAATTTCATATGTGATGAACAGCATGGGTTCCAGAAAGGGAAATCTACTAAGACTGCAATAGTATCCCTTGTTGAAAGACTAATAGATATAATAGATTCAGGTGAGAAGGCAGCCGCAATATTTCTTGATTTATCCAAAGCTTTTGATTGTGTGAACCATAGAATATTATTGGAAATACTAAAAACTGTAGGTGTGAATGGTATAGAACTAAAATGGTTTGAATCATATCTCATAGGTAGAAACCAGTGTGTTGAGCTTACCAAGGTGGATGGGAATGAAATAGTAAAAATTAAATCTCAAAAACTGGAGGTCCAGGCTGGAGTACCTCAAGGCTCAATTCTGGGTCCCTTACTGTTTCTGTTGTATGTGAACCAATTACCAAAAGAGTTAAAAGATCACAGAGCTCTGTTGTTTGCTGATGACACATCGCTTATCTTTAACAATTATTTATTAGATAGTCTAGAAATAAATGCTTTTACTGGAGTACAGTCAATTGTCCAATTCTTGAAGCAAAGGCAATTAACAATAAATAGTAAGAAATGTCAATTCCTACAATTCAAAAGTAAATATAATTCAGTAGAGGATAGAGAAATAAATGTGTTTGTAGAGGAAAATGAATTAGACCAAGAAGAGAAAGTAGCATTCTTGGGAATTTTATTGGACAGGAAATTAACATGGCATCCTTACATTGAGAGGATATGTAATAAGATATCATCTGGGGTATTTGTCCTGCGGCAGCTTGCTAGGCTGAATGATAAAAAACTACTGTTAACTGCTTACCATGGACTTATACTATCTCATATTAGGTATGCTATTTTAGTATGGGGTAATTCATCTCAACAAAATATGGACAGGTGTTTAAGATTCAAAAGAAGGCACTCAGATGTATAGAGAAAGTGAATAGGTTAGACTCTTGTAGGCCTTTATTTAAAAAGCTTGGTCTATTAACTGTGCCATCTTTGTATGTATATGAAGTTGTAATGCATGTGAAAACGAGTGGTGTGATCCAGAATTCAGATGTTCATGAGTATAATACGCGAAACAGAGCAGATTATCATATAATGGGTCACAATAGTAGGTTATTTGAACAAAAACCAGATTATATTGGTAGGAAATTTTATAACAAGCTACCTTTAAATCTTGAAAAGTAATGATGATTTGAAGATTTTCAAAAAACAAATTAAAAAATATTTAGTTGATAGAGCTTTTTATAGTGTACAAGAATTCCTTTCAAACCTAAACTAGGTTGAACTACTTAGTGTTAGAATTATTATGAAATAACATGACTTGTCTTATACTCCATGACTGGAGTCTTTAGGACGTAATCTTAAAAAAAAAAAAAAAAAATTATGTCCTCTTGAATGAATATTTAATCAAAAACTGTGAGTCAACTAGATCGAAAGTATAAAAATTTAAAAATACTATTTTCACTTCGACAAGTGGTAAATTTGATGAAAAGTGCATCAGTGCGAAAACTGAAAAAGAAAACTTCAGAAAGAGAATACGGTAATGACTTTTGTAGCCTATAATTTGAAAATATTGTTTGTTTCATTCAATATAGAAATTTAAAAATGTTTCTATATTTTATTAATTTCAATTTCAATTTTATTGATGTCATGCATTGTACAATAATACAATATTTGACACAAGTCAAATACATAGTCACAATGGTAAATTACATTGTAAAAAATATTAAGATATTTAAATAACAAGAAATAATTCAATTCGCTGCCAAGATGACAAGAATCACATCATTTTAAAAATGTCTCAATTCAAAAAATTCCATTATACTGTAAAAGGATTTTTCGATTAAACTACGAATCTTTCATTTTCCAACCTCCAACAATTATTTCCTATAATTATTATTGAATCCATAATTAACTGTTTCTTTCGATAAAATTTTATAAAAAAATTAAAATGTTAGAAATTAAAGAAAAAACTGAACGTAGAATTTCTGTTACAGGGAAAAAACGGTTTGATTTCACCTCTAGAGAACGTCAGCAACAGCACAATAGAGCACATCTCCAGGGATGGTTACGTCGGTCGAGTGGCCCTGGGAAATTTGGTGACTTCTGTCAAAGAACGAAAACATTGGCAAATGATGCAGGAGAGAACCAGACGAGTTGTTACAGCCTGGCATGTTCTACATTGAACTCAAACAAATCTAATACAATTATTTGCATAATATTTTATTTATTTACAAATCAAGAGCAGACTAGAGTACAATATTAAATCTTTGGCTGGTTTTACCTTTATAGACGTATTATTGAGTAGTAATCCTCTACACGCCAACGTAAGCAATAAACACTGGCACATATCTTCTCGCAAAGGTTTACCTAGTGAGAAAAATAAGCTGCGCAGTTTTAGGGTATCAGACAACAAATGTAATACAATAACAGTACAAATAGTAGGGTATTTGAATTATCAATAATACTATTGTATTACTTGTTAAATTTTCAAATTTGTACATGAAAATAAATTCCTTCTACTGAGTATAATATAGTAGAATAAATAAAATCATATAAGTTGATATTGAGTAAAACTGATAAATTAATATATTTTGATATAATAGTTGATTGTTTCAAAATATGAACTATCGACAAGACGACATCGTCATATATCTTAATTACCAATATTCCATTTTATTTCTATTACCAAAGTAGCCCTTGAAATTCTTAATTGTTTTGATTACTGTTTGCCATTTTTTTACTGAATAATGCTCACATCACTCAAGCACTCATTAATAAAATAATCGGCTAAATTTTATCAAACAATAAATTGATTGTTTATAAATAATTTTAATGATTTTCCCAATATTATTATCAATCACATGCTCTTAATATTGAAAGCTGCTAGGATTTTTTTCAAAAACTATTTAAAAATCTTGTTGACATGGGAATCATGTTCAATTATTGATAATGTTCTGTTTGGGAACTCCAATTTCCCCAGGAAAAAATGATCAAATCAATAAACCAATGCTTCCAAAATAAACACTTGTACCTGTATGTATATTATAAATTCAAGAGAATAAACTATATGCCTATTGTAATGTGTTATTTAATGACAATTTATAGTCTCTTCTACTCACCTGTCGTTACAGAACACTCATATTTCAATAATATTGTATTCTGATTTAAAGCTCACTTCAACTCAATCGTAATTTGGGATCTCTGGAGTCCACTTCAATAATGCTCAACTCAATTTAGAACAGAAATAGGTATAAATTTGTATGATAGTGTTCTCAATAGTCTATGATCTTTTTTTAAATTCCTATGCTACACACTAATGACGGGTATTCTTTCCATTAATAAGGATGACAACTGGGTGTCAAATGATTGAAAATAAATTTGAAAAATACTCGACTTACTTCAATAGTTTTACACTTCAAGTAAGCTTCAAATCACAGAAAATAAATTATATCTGTGATACGACTGTGATTTATATTTGTGCTTCATATGTGCTAGTGCTTTCCACTCCATCAGATTCATTTCCATCTTTTGGACAACATTTACATTTTATCAAAATTTTTTGGAGAGAAATAGTACAGGCTCAGCCTAGTTTTTCCTCCAATGTCATAATTGCATTATGATTATAGTATTTTATACAATAAATGAATAAATAAATAATGAAATGAATCTTTCAGGACTATTTCACTGTCCATCATCTTTATTAAGAAGAGTTAAACCGTTCTATTTCCATTTTCAATAATAATAGTATTATCCCACAATGACCTGTAGAAGAGAGGATATTATTTTAAATGAGTGCAGATTTTTTAAACCTCATTAAATTTGTAATTCCAATTCATTGTTATTAATGTCGAAATTTTAATACAGTAGTTATTAGAATTATCTTTACTGTCAATCATAAATAATATTGTTATCCATCAATAAATACTCAAATATTTATTTTATAACTGATACATATTCAACAGCGATTACTGTCAATTCAAACTGAGAGCAGCTTTTCGTAACCTTTCAAGTTTCAAATTTATATTCATAAGTGTCATTTTTATTCATTGATATCTTTATAATAATTATTTAATTCTTGCTGAGGATGATGCCCACATGAGTTGTAGGCTTGTGCGTGGGTGATGAGATTAAAATGAGTGATGATATTAATATTGCAATTTCAAATGAGTTATTAATATCATCCCTACTATTAATCATGGCAAGCAACTATATGAATACTTACGTAATTTGATTATTTCTTTATATTATTTTATATTGATGAAATAAGTTTTTCTTTAGTATAAAAAGTATACTTAACTTCCAATTAAAAGGTTTAATATTTAAAGAAAAAATAAAAATATTTATAAGTCTTTTAATAATTCTATTTTTATTAATTTTATTAATATCAACGTCATTTTTAATTTCTAAAAAATCAATTCTAGATATTAATAAATCTTCCCCATTTGAATGTGGATTCTCAAACCTTTCCTCGTCACGAATTTCATTTTCTATTCACTTCTTTATAATTGCTATTATTTTTATTATATTTGATATTGAAATAGCTCCTCAACATTTTATTTGTGCAACCGTTACACTTATCTCCATCACCAGCCGGAAGCTCAGCTAGGAAAACATTTCTCCACCAGTTTTCGTTTGCGTTTCTTTCTGGCCTGTCGGAAAAGTCGGGGAAATTGGCATTGCCGTTCGCCCATCGAGGTGACGGATGAGCCCTGACCAATGGAGGCGGTGGACCGATTAAAACGGCCGCGCTCAATATGTCACTTGTCACTTGTCGCTGTCACTACGTCACTAGCGACGGCCACCGGTCACGCAGTCTGCTCAACAGGTCACTATTCTGCCACCGTTGCCTGCTCACAGAAGTTGCGTCTTTGCCTTTCTTAAGGTGACCAAGATACAAAATAGAACCAGAGACGAACAATGCAGTTATTGGTATTTTTTCTCTATGTTAAAACTGAGAAAATTAGAAGAATCTAAAGAGTCAGCTTGATGCTGTGACCTGAGTGCCAGGCCATGTCAACAATTTTGGAAAAATGTCTTTTTGTTTGCGTTTCATAAGAAAAACCAAACGTCTACACAATAAAACTGAAAAATTGAAACTTCCAAAGAGTCAGCTTGATAATGTGACCTGTGTGGCCATGTCAACAATTTAGAAAAAAAAAATTTTGTGTGCATTTCATAAGAGGATTAAATACACAGGAAAATAAAGAGCATTTAGAAATTCCCTAGAGTCAGCTTGATGATGTGGCCACTTTAACAATACCGTATTGAATTCTTGGAAAAAATCTTTCCACCAGTTTTCGTTTCCATTCCATAAAAAAACCAAATACTCAATAAAACTAAGAAGCTTTAGAATTCCAAAGAGACAGCTTGATGGTATGACTTACCTATGTGTCCATTATAACAATTTTGGAAAACAAATGGAAACTACTGATATATTGCAATTATTCGAATGCTAATGAATTTGGATTTTCGTTTAATAATAATAATATAATAATAATAATAATAATAATAATAATAATAATAATAATAATAATAATAATAATAATAATAATAATAATAATAATATTATTGATATTGGAAAAAAATATTTTTCAGTTTTCGTTTGCCTTTCCTAAGAAAATCAAATACACAACAAAATTTAGAAATGCCAAAGTCATCAGCTTGATGAAGTGTGTGACCATGAAACGATGATCTTGTACCATGAATAAAATAATGTAGAATTGGCAAAATATGATAATTTTTACTTAATTATTAAGATAATTCAATATAATTATTTATATTTATAAATATATTTTGTATTTGAATTTATACAGAAAAAATATCCTCATTTTTTAAATTCAATATACGAGTAGATGCTGTTCTGAGCTTCTTTTTAAGGAATAAAGGTGTTTTGTGATATAGAAAGGGTCATGTTGACAGATAAATTTAGGCTCGACTCAAATCTCTCAAACTCTCCCACCATGCACACCACTAAATCGGATTCAAGTGAAATAAAGTAAAACTATTTTGTTATCTCCTTAAAAAGTATGTATTCTCAGGGCTACTTGAAAAACCTTAGTAAAACGTTTATTTGAAATTCATTTTTAAGACCTGAAGATGATTGTGATACATCGAAACTATAGTCAGGTCCACGTTATAATGGCAGTGTTTTATGAGCAATGGTATTGCTATCCTAGTCTATCATTCAACAAAGCAGATAGCGCTATCTCTTTCTCGCTTTGCTCTGTTGTCAGATCGTCTTTTAAAAATGTAGAATTAATAATTAATTGACAAAATATTTCATCTGTATTGTCTCATTTCTGTTTAGGGCTTCTTGTAATATGAATAGAAATACAAACCTCAGTACCCTTTTTTGAATTATTTTATCACGACATGTTTCGGACATTCATGCCATTTTCAAGTCATTTTCTTGAAAATGGCATGAATGTCCAAAACATGTCGTGATAAAATAATTCAAAAAAAGGGTACCTACTGAGATTTGTATTTCTAGCCTATTTATTTTTATTTCATCTATATTATGAAAATTCATTATGAATTTATTGAAAAATATAATTTCTTGCTTGATAAATTATAATTGACTATTTTAAACGAGAATGAACAGTTAATATTACATCAATAAACCTGTATCAGCTACCGTCTATAGAAGGCATTGACGAGACAGAGGTTTGGCAACGTTGTTCTCCTATCTTTCTCCCCTGTCATTATAACGTGCACCTCACTATAGTTGTTTTAAGTTGTGTTTCTAATATGTTATTTTGTATTAAAAACTTTTAAAAAATGGGTGGTACTATGATATTTATTTATTCATTTAATCTTTCAGAATTACACAACTTACAGAAAAGTAGCACAGGCTTATAAGCCCAAAACGGTTCCAATTCTAATTCATACAACAGACCAAATGTAGCTAAGTTATTTGTCACTTAACATTCTTCAATTACACACTCAATTCACAGTTCAAAACAAACACAAATCATTTTCAAATTGAAAAAATAGGTACTCCTGAATTAAATTAAATCAATCAAAATTAATTAGAAAATTTTATTTTAAGAATATTTTGATTAGAGTATTCCAAAAAAGACTTTCAATATTAAATAAGACGTAAGGTTTTTCACCCTTTAATCATTTTTATAATCTGAGGGTGAAATGAGAACTGAGAGATTTTTGAGCCCCACGACACATCTTGTTGTCATCTTAAGACTCTCAACTACCCTTACCCCTAGAAACTTATCGCAACTCAAATTTAAGACTAATATTTGTCACCAGGAGGCGCTCATCAAGTGTTTAACATTGAAACTTGTTACTTACCGGGGAGATATGATTAATGATGGTGCACTTTTGCCTCAGCAAAGCAAAGCACAGAAGTCAAGGGTAAGTCGTCACTGAGATTCACGTCAAACTTTCAGCATTGGTTAAATGGGGATCTTCGATGTTATTTACAAGTAGTGTTGACAGTTCAACGTTAAGTGATGACTCGGGAAGTCGCCAAGTTATTAATTATTTCTTTGTGGATTGTTGATTTAGCTGGAAGATGCTGAACGCAGAACAAATTCATTACGAGTAGATTTGTCAAATCTTGGCTCTCAACTGTTAAAAATGATTGATAACTGTGAAAGTGGCGGTTTTTGTGCTTGTATGGTATTGAGACAACACTTGTTTTCACGGAGAATTACGAAGTTTTTCTTTGAAATTATCACTTTTGCGACTGAATTGTAATGTATTTTGTTCTACTTTTCAAGCTAAAGTTTCTCAGATCTTTTCACATCCATCAAATTACTATTGAATTGAAGCCTTGCATATTTATTTATTTATTCCATTGTCATTACAGATCATAATTATAATGATTGGGAGAAGACAACAGGCATAGCCCAAAACTGTCTTCTCCCAAATTTTTACAAATAAAAGTTTCAAAAAAGAATAAGGTTTAGATTTCACTTTCACTTCAAAAAGTCCAATTTCCACTTCAAAACTAAAGACTAAACTAAAAATTTTGAATTTGTGTTTTACCATTTCACAGATTATTTTTCTCAAACATTTTTCATCTTTTCAGCTCAATATAAAAATTATTGAAGCTCTGGATCGCTAGATTTTTGGTAACTTGCTTCATATTTTGTAGCCGGGGTCTTCCACGAGCCCTTTGTCCAATTATTATACCTTCCAGTATTCATAAATTGGATTCGTTATGTTCAATTGGGTACATGGCCTAGCCAAAATTGTCGTCTGTCCTTTAGAATATACGCAAAATAGATTACTTTTCCCCAACCCTTTGAAATACTTCCTCATTAGTAATTTTATCCATCCATCCCAGCTCCGTCTCCAACACCATACTTAAAAGGCATTTATACTCTGTCCAAACAGGCATGAGCTCTAAAGGATTAGGCCGACCCTCCTACTACTCATACACACAAGCGCAGTCTGCTTTTGTGTGTGAGTAAAGGGACGGTCTGCCTACCTGTATACTACGCAGTATACATAGTATATCAATGGCGCAGATAGGCCGGGCGTGTGTGCCTGCGCGTGGAGGAGCGAGGGTCGGCTTAATCTTTCAGGGCTCATGGCAGTTTGGACAGACTATAGTGATCTTTCTTCTCCTTTACCAATAGTCCAAGTTTCTGAGCAAGAGTGTGCAATACTCCAAATAATGCAGCTTCTTATCTACATATCTTCTTAAAATGAATAACACTGATGTAGAATTTATTCTATTTATTTGTTCCATTCCAATAAGTTCAATATACAGATTCTACAGTTCACTATAGGAATCCATCTTCTGAATCGACTATTCTTTATAATTTTCAAAACATTTAAAACTATACAGCTCTCCTCATAGATGTGTACTTGTGGACGTCTTTCCACCAGGTTTAAGAAATAATAAGAGAATTCTTCTTACTCTTCTTCTTCTTCTGGTGCCTATCCGTTACGTTATGTTGGCAATCATTCTGGCAATTATAACTTTGTTGACAGCCGCTCTAAAAAGTTCCGGGGTGGACACTGCAAACCATGTTCTCAAGTTCTTTAACCAGGAAATTCGTCTCCTACCAACACCTCTCCTGCCAAGAACTTCACCCTGCAGTACACATTTTAACAACTGATATTTAGTTCCATTCCTCATAATGTCTTACTACAAAATGTATATAAAAAGTTTGTTATAAGAGTATTGAAGGTCTTGGAGCTAAGTATCAATCATAGTGATTCAATAAATTGAAGTGTTGAATATTGATTCAATCAAGTGAATCACTGTGATTGAATTGCAATACAAACTCATCACTACTTGTCTTTTTTCTTTAGGGCTACTTTTGAATATAAATGAAAATATAAATCTGAGAACCCTTTTAAATTATTTCGTCACGACATGTTTCGGCTATTAATGCTATTATCAAGTCTATATATGTCTATATAATGATAATATCATTATCATTGATTTGATAATAGCATTAGTAGCGGAAACATATCGTGACGAAATAATTTATATTCTCATTCCCCCACTTAAGGCTGTGCAAAGGCTAAAAATAAACTTTCTATTGGTGATATTTTTCAAAGCTTTTCGATTTGTATATCATCAAGCTATCAAAATAAAAAAGTTTTCTCAAGAAAACATGTTTTTCCGATCATAACTTTTTGAGATATGAGCGCCTAAAGTTTAAATTTTCGGGACAGAACATTTAGAGAGATAAAACTATGAGATTTAGAGGATTGATTCTTCATGTTATTGTTGATCTTGTGAAACAAAAATTTTCTGAAAATATCAATTTATCAAGTTATCGAATTTACTAAAAATGACCAAAAATAACTCAACAAAAATTTATTTTTGGTCATTTTTTGGTAAATTGAATAACTTTATTAAAAATTGATATTTTCAAAAAAATTTTGTTTTAAATTAGATCAACAATACCATGAAGAATCAATCCTCTAAATCTCATAGACTTATCTCTTACCGAATTTGAAATGTTCTGTCCCAAAAATTTAAACTTTAGGCCCTCATATCTCAAAAAGTAATGATCGGGAAAACATGTTTCCTTGAGAAACCTATTTATTTTGATAGCTTGATGATATACAAATCGAAAAACTTTAAAAAATATCACGAATAGAAAGTTTATTTTTAGCCTTTGCACAGCCTTAATGTAGTACGTATCCTCATTGTATTCAAACACTTCAAGTTAGGGAAGAATCTTTTTCTCTCTTACCTATTTACCTCACTGTTCTAACCACATCACAATAGAAAACACAACTTGTTCAAAAACACACTTGGGTGATAATGGATCTTTAGATTGGCCTCGGCACCATATATACTCTATCTTCATCTAAATCTTTCCGATCCCCATTAACCTTCCACAGAAAGCAGAGTTCAGTGAAGAAGCAAGTAGATTTTATAGGTAGTGTGAACACGTGAAAGGGATGTTACCTTCATTCGATTGCCTATCAATTCCTGGTTAACATGTCGTGACATAGTATCACCCACCACCGTAACGATTACACACCACCAAGATTGGAATTAGGTATACAAAACCTTTAAGACGTATGGGGGTGAGCCGCGAATGAATTGGAACAACTATCTGATAAGGAGACGGTTCTATTGAGCTCAGGAACGATGTTGATTTGATAGAAAATGAGGTTTTATTGACTGAGGAAGAAAATCACTGTGTTTTCAACATCAGAGCACAGAGCAGGGTAAGCTTGTACCACTTATAAACGGGTTTTCCCACTGAGAGTAGACTCATCACATGCCACTGTCAACTTTTCAAGTGTTTTGGAGCACATTCCATTTTTTATAAAAAATTTGATGCAAATTCTGTGATCAATTTTATTTTTTGATAGAAGAAAAATCGCCGAGCACACCAAAATACGTAATATGTTACTTTTCCTTAGAGCCATGTAGTTATCTTTCTTACCTTGTGTTTTACCTTAGAGCAGGATAATGTGTAATTTTCAACATAGAGAAAACTTTATTGACCGAGCGAAGTGAGGTCTAAGATTCAAGTCGACGGTTTGGCGTTTCTCTTAATGTTTAAATGTTTATATGTTTATAAATTTATCGTCAAAATTCAATGTTTTCTAAATTTGGCTTTGTTGTGTATTTTTGTGTATTGTTTTGGTTTTGTATATGTTTGGACTTAGGGAACTTTGGACTATATACGGCAAGGTGGAACTACCCTTGGGTCTCCCCACCATTCAAAGCCATACGCTAATAACAATAATAATAAATGTTTATATGTTTATATGTTATATGTATAAGGCGAAACGCGGTAATAGACTTTCATGAAATTTGACAGGTATGTTTCTTTTTTAATTGCGCGTCAACGTATATACAAGGTTTTTTGAAATTTTGCATTTCAAGGATAATATAAAAGGAAAAAGGAGCCTCCTTCATACACCAATATTAGAGTAAAAATCAGACTATGGAATTATTCATCATAAATCAGCTGACAAGTGATTACACAGATGTGTGGAGAAGCCAGTCTATTGCTGTATTTCCATAAGGTCTTTAGTTTCAATCAGGTACTTGTGGATGAGAATACTGCGTGAGGTCTACTGTTCACAGAACTACTAGCTATCTTCCTTACCTTGTGTTTTACCTTGGAGCAAGATAATGTGTAATTTTCAACATAGAGAAAACTTTATTTGAATCGAGGAGAAGGAAGGTCTCTTCCTCTCTGAATCGTACCAAAGTATTGCTTAGAGACTGGAGTTTTGAAAATATTCACATTCTGTTGAAGAAAATTGAACTTACAAACTGAATTTATGACAAGATTTTCTTATGAGTTGAGTTAGAAGAGCATTTATACACTTTGACACTTCTATGGAGTTTTCTTTCTACAGCACTTCTTATCGGAATCATTCAGAGTTCATCTGATGTACTTTTGATTATACTGCAATTTGTTTTTTTACAGATATGTTATGAGCACTCAAGCTCATACCCCAGGTTGCACAAAAGTCTGTTAAATTTTAATCCCGATTAAATGCCACGAGAGCGAATCAGGGAAGCCTTCTTCTCAGTAAAAACCTTCTCAGGCTTTTGTGCAAACGGGCCTTAGTGTCATCGATAAACATGTTTACATTTAGGTCAGTGTGCTCATTAGCAGTTTAACTTCAATCGTAGTTAAAACTATCAGCTGACCCAATTAAAACACATTATAACTAGTGACCCCCTGGGTTGGAGAACTCGCGCAAGAACTGTTTTATTAAAATGAATGAAACCAGCAACTTTTAATTATGCAGAAGGGGTATTCACAATGTTGTTTTAGCCAGCTAAAGTGCTATTTGATAACTCTGGATTGTGAACGCCCCATCTAAAACCAACTGCAATAAGCTAACTGCAATAGCGTTCCAAACGGATAATTTGTGTAACTCAAAGTTTATAACCTCACTTTTGCTACTAAATATGACCAAAACAAATATGGCCGCCGTTTTAACAGAGTTAGCTAGAGTTAGCGGACTCAAACCTGCGCTATCTGCTATCTCGTCTCCTATTTTTTTTCTAACGTACTACTATAGCATTGAGTTAACACAGCAGACTTAGCAAATAGCAGGATTTAGCAAATAGCTCGACTTAGCCAGCTAACTCGAGCATTGTGAATACCCCTAGAGTTGATGAAAATCATGAAAGCAGCAAAATATTCATCTTCCAAGAATAATTTGACAGTAGATTTCATTGGGGATCCTATTTGAAATGAAAAATTACTCTTCAAATATTACTGTGTCGCTTTAACATCTTTGTGCCTCATATTTTTAAAATACGAGACTCAGAGCATACGGGACTCGGATGTCCTCTTTGAGATTTTTATACTAGTACAGTATCAATAATGAATGAAAAAATCTGGTGTGGCGCACTCACACAACTTTCCTTGCCGTTATGAGAATTGATCACCTGACGCTAGTGTTCTCGCGGATCTCAAGTCTACTTATAAACTGACTGGTATAAGTTGACGAAGTCAACGATCTGAGCCAGCTGGTGACAGGACAATAACGATGGAGACATACGAGGTCTGCTATCTCTCCATAGTGAATGATTTAATAGAATCAACATTTGCCAACAGTTTGCAATTGAATAATCACATTTTCTTGAATTTCGAGCTTATTTTCAATTTTAGGTGAAAATGTTGCTGAAAATTAATTGTAGAGATTTTCACGCTCAATCTTTGCCAATTGAATTTTTTCGTTTAAATTGTATCTGAAGCCTGATAATTGGGAATCTAAAATCAAACTTTGCATAGATGGGGCGGAGCTCCTGAAATTTTTACAGATATGGGACTTGTGGCAGTTGATAGAGCTTATTAATAACTATTTTAGGTATGAATTTAATCGAAATCGTTGGAGCCGTTTTCGAGAAAATCGCGAAAAACCCTGTTTTTGACAATATTTTCTCTTCATTTCAGCCGCCATCTTGAATTGCATTTGATCGAAATTGTTCGTGTCGGATCCTTATATTGTAAGGACCTTTATTTCCAAATTTCAAGTCATTCCGTTGAATGGGAGATGAGATATCATGTACACAGACGCACATACACTCATAGTCTACACACACACACACACACACACACACACACACACACACACACACACACACACACACACATACAGACCAATACCCAAAACCCACTTTTTTGGACTCAGGGGACCTTGTCCTATGGTAATAGGGCAAGGAAAGTAAAAAATGAGATTCATTTATTATTATTTCATGCCAGACTTAAAGTATCTCATTAAATTGAATTAAATTGAATCAGATTGAATACCATTGAATGGTATTGGAATGGCCAGATAGATAGAATAGAATCCTCGATCTCAGCTAACAAGATATACAAGAAGAAACCCATCTTACCTATAATCAATGCTAGAACAATTTAACAATTTTAATTCTCAACTTTAACGTCTTTAGGATATTTTCTAGTGAACAAACTGATAGACCTCCTCAGAGCCTAAATTAATCCAGTTATTGGAGTCACGTGTGAATCCAACTAACAATCCTGATTTGGGAAGGAAGTAAACTGAACGACATAATCAGCTTAGAAAATCGATAATTCACCGGCGCTGAAGAAAGAAGACAGAAATTGGAAGATTGTCGTGATCTCGATCTCCTGCCTGAACCTGTAACGAGCGTACAAATCGATGTTAACTCTCCAGAGGAAGTCGATCATTTACTATCGATATGCACGTAGGCTTCGACCAATTTAGCTGGCTGCGATTGAATTTTCGACGCACTGCATTATATGATACGGTAATGAAAATGTTATACCTTATGTGGGTGAAGATTTGAGGAAAGCCGATCTTGGCTCTGGTTTTTGATACTTTTAGGGTCGTTTGCACAGTGAAAGTTTAAACTAAATTTCATTTTAAACTGGATTAAATCCGTATCTCGTCTAGTTTGTTATAATGTGTTTCATTTTGAGTTTAATCCACCAGCTGATTGAATCGAGTTTAAGCTTTGACTGTGCAAACGGCCCTTATTGTCTCGCTTAAAAGCAATAATTTTGAGATTACTTAATATCATTTCGATTTATATCACTTAATAATAATATTCATATTGATACTATATCGATCACTTAATAACATATATGAACATCCATACAGTAATATTCCAGACCTGTCCCAATAGTAGACAAATTTATCATTGACAGCATTTAGTTTGCATTTTCGTTTAATTGTAATTATATTAGCATTCAATAATCTATATATATAAAAGCGAAATGGCACTGACTGACTGACTGACTCACTCACTCACTCACTCACTCACTCACTCACTCGCAGAACTAAAAATCTACCGGACCAAAAACGTTCAAATTTGGTAGGTATGTTCAGTTGGCCCTTTAGAGGCGCACTAAGAAATCTTTTGGCAATATTTTAACTCTAAGGGTGGTTTTTAAGGGTTCAAAGTTCGTCTTTTAGTATGTATATTCTTCTTCTTATTCTCTTAATTATAATTGAAAAATGTCCATACCATATGTTAATATAGAACTATAATCTAGAGAGAGTACCTCTTCGAAACAGTTGTTAACTGGTAACTAAATTAATAATTTTGTCAGGTTGGCATTAAGTTGAGTTGACTTTGTTAGGTTGGCACCAAGTTGAAGATTTAAATGCATTTATCGCGGAAAAATTGATTGGGCACTGCTACTTCAATCCTGGGAATCTTATATCACTAGCCGTCAGGCTCGCTCCGCTCGCCATATCCGTTTAGCCAGACGTTTAGTCTGGACCCCCGACTGGATTGTTCTAACATATGATAAAAATGCTCAAATGAAAAATGCAGGCGAGCGAAGCGAGCCTGCTCATCTTATTCTTGGACGAACCAGTCGGGGGTCCAGGGGGCGGAGCCCCCTGGCTAGACGGATATGGCGAGCGAAGCGAGCCTGACGGCTAGTAACATTTATATGAATTTATATCGATACAGTAATATTCCAGACCTGTCCCAATAGTAGACAAATTTATCATAGACAGCATTTAGTTTGCATTTTCGTTTAATTGTAATTATATTAGCATTCAATAATTTATTATCAATATTAGCATTTGAACAAATGGAAACTCTTATTTATTTCCATATGAACACAAATCCAATTTGTTTTATTTAATATTGTCTATTGTTTCTCTACGTATTTCCTGTAAAATATTTGAAAAAATAGAATAGAACGATTTCAACGCTGTGCATTTAGGCTACATTTACGCAGGCATGGGGTAGTATTTATGAATGAATAGTAGCTTGGCAAACATTTGAATACTAGAATCATACTAACGTTCATAACACTCATCTCATTATCAGCAACTAATCAGTCAATTATAATTCCAACTTCAAGTCAATTCTTAGAAAGTCGTACTTAAGATCTTCGACTGAGCAAAGTTCATAAATAAAGCTTATAAAGCGAATTTGCATATCATCTACACTTGGTCAAGTTATGAATACCGTAGTATCACAATAATAATTCAGCCTGAATTCTCTATCAGGTTGATCCCATTAAGAAATATATCTTTGATGGAGTACCTGAATTATTGTTTAATTATTTGGATATGTAGTTTTCTTGTACAAACTGAACTCTGTCATGAGATCTAGTTATATTTATACACTAGCCGTCAGGCTCGCTTCGCTCGCCATATCCGTCTAGCAAGGGGCTCCGCCCCTGGACCCCCGACTGGATCGTCTAAAAATGAGATCAGCGGGCTCGCTTCGCTCGCCTGCATGTAGACCTCAGCGGAACCTCTGTACCGAATTTGAACGTATTATGTCAATTTGATAACGAAAAACACCTGTTACTATATCGGCGTATCTTTGGCGAACAAAATTCTTCCACCTCAGTTAAACCTGTGTACTGATTTTTTAAAAATATATTTCCATCAATTATTGAAAAAGGTGAGGAAACGCAGAAAAGCTGAGAAAACGCTAATTTTGGCAAATTGGATAAATTTGTATTTAGGAGGTCCTGTATAATGCATTTCAATCTTCAACTTGGTGCCAACCCAACAAAGTCAACTCAACTTAATGCAATCTGACAAAATTCTCAATCTAGTTACCAGAGCAACTGTTTCGAAGAGGTACTCTCCCTAGATTATAGTTCTATATGTCTATATGGTATGAACATTTCAATTATAATTTTAAGATATTGGAATAAGGAGAATATACATACTAAAAGGACTTTAACCCTTAAAAACCACCCTTAGAGTTAAAATATCGCCAAAAGATTTCTTAGTGCGCCTCTAAAGAGCCAACTGGGCTACCAAATTTGAACGTTTTTGGTCCGGTAGATTTTTAGTTCTGCGAGTGAGTGAGTGAGTGAGTCAGTCAGTCAGTGAGTGAGTGCCATTTCGCTTTTTATATAGATGAGTTCTACTTATATTTGTAGTTTTTGAAAGGAAAGTCTGCAATATAATTTACGTTTCCTAGTAGAATGAAACATTCTACTTGGGTGATCACTACTACAACAGTATCTATAAATAGTACCTCCATACTATTAAATAAATATTAATACAAAATACAAATTTTGTATTTGCTCTCAACTGAAACTTCATCTCACAATATTCAATATTGGATAAACATCTCTTCTTTGGGCTATTAGGAATGGTTCACTGTACAGTTGATTCCTTTCCTCCTTACTCTATATATGAAAGTTAGTTCAACTCTGTGTTTTCTATCTTTTCAAATTGGTAATGGAAATGGTATCCAAATCTGTTTATTCTATTGCACCAACTCTACTGGAAATAAATAGATGAAAACATTGATAAAGTGGTTGAGTATTGTTATTCAAAGAATCCCGCTGGAATTCAACCTCTAATCAAACCTCAATAGCACTTTTTTACACCGTTGAAATCTCAAAACCACCCCTCTGTCTCTCTCGCTCTTCTTTCTTAGTCGAGTCTGCCTTGTCACCTTCCCCTAATCGACTTTCTCCGTCTTTCAGTCACTTCATCCATCCCCTATTCGCTCCGGGGAAAGCTACCAACTTTGCACTTAATTGGGTTTAATTGGAAAAGTTGTTTTGTTTCAGAATGGTCGAGACTCTTTCTCCCTCTTTCTTTCTCTCTCTCCAACTTCCCTCTTCTTTTCACAACCAGACCACCTCCCACATTTATATTTCCCATTAAGAAATATATCTTTGATGGAGTACCTGAATTATTGTTTAATTATTTGGATATGTAGATTTCTTGTACAAAACTGAACTCTGTCATGAGATCTGATCTAGTTATATTTATACACTATCCGTCAGGCTCGCTTCGCTCGCCATATCCGTCTAGCAAGGGGGCTCCGCCCCTGGACCCCCGACTGGATCGTCCAAAAATGAGATCAGCGGGCTCGCTTCGCTCGCCATATCCGTCTAGCAAGGGGGCTCCGCCCCTGGACCCCCGACTGGATCGTCCAAAAATGAGATCAGCGGGCTCGCTTCGCTCGCCATATCCGTCTAGCAAGGGGGCTCCGCCCCTTGGACCCCCGACTGGATCGTCCAAAAATGAGATCAGCGGGCTCGCTTCGCTCGCCATATCCGTCTAGCAAGGGGGCTCCGCCCCTGGACCCCCGACTGGATCGTCCAAAAATGAGATCAGCGGGCTCGCTTCGCTCGCCATATCCGTCTAGCAAGGGGGCTCCGCCCCTGGACCCCCGACTGGATCGTCCAAAAATGAGATCAGCGGGCTCGCTTCGCTCGCCTGCATGTAGACCTCAGCGGAACCTCTGTACCGAATTTGAACGTATTATGTCAATTTGATAACGAAAAACACCTGTTACTATATCGGCGTATCTTTGGCGAACAAAATTCTTCCACCTCAGTTAAACCTGTGTACTGATTTTTTAAAAATATATTTCCATCAATTATTGAAAAAGGTGAGGAAACGCAGAAAAGCTGAGAAAACGCTAATTTTGGCAAATTGGATAAATTTGTATTTAGGAGGTCCTGTATAAATGCATTTCAATCTTCAACTTGGTGCCAACCCAACAAAGTCAACTCAACTTAATGCCAACCTGACAAAATTTTTAATTTAGTTACCAGAACAACTGTTTCGAAGAGGTACTCTCTCTAGATTATAGTTCTATATTAACATATGGTATGGACATTTCAATTATAATTATAAGATATTTGAATAAGAAGAATATACATACTAAAAGGACTTTAAACCCTTAAAAACCACCCTTAGAGTTAAAATATCGCCAAAAGATTTCTTAGTGCGCCTCTAAAGAGCCAACTGGGCTACCAAATTTGAACGTTTTTGGTCCGGTAGATTTTTAGTTCTGCGAGTGAGTGAGTGAGTGAGTCAGTCAGTCAGTGAGTGAGTGCCATTTCGCTTTTTATATAGATGAGTTCTACTTATATTTGTAGTTTTTGAAAGGAAAGTCTGCAATATAATTTACGTTTCCTAGTAGAATGAAACATTCTACTTGGGTGATCACTACTACAACAGTATCTATAAATAGTACCTCCATACTATTAAATAAAGACTAATAAATTGTCAAAAACCACCGATTTATTGATACTTAGAAATACCGGTTTCGGTTATCACACCATTGTCAATCTCTGATAAACTGCTTATCAGAAAATTGCTTAACAGTTTATCAGAGATTGACAATGGTGTTATAACCGAAACCGGTCTTTCTAAGTATCAATAAATCTGTGGTTTTTGACAATTTCTTAGTCTTTTTCATTCAATAAACCAATTGATTGATTGATTGAAATCAATGAATTTCAATTGAAGAAGGGATAATGAGATTCACAATAGCTATTGGTGATTATCAGCAATAATCAAATTAATTGATCCAAAATGCATGATCAAGTTACAAATTTTATCAGCTCTCCCAAAAAATTAGAGCAAAAATTTTCTATGTATTTCTGTGATAAAGCAACCACAGATCTCATGGAAATGAATGTTTGTTGTTTGAAGAACTTGTTTAAAGAACTTGTTTGTTGTTCAACGTAATCACATATATCATAGAAATGAATGTTTGTTGTTTAAAGAACTTGTTTGAAGAGCATGTCTGTTGTTCAACGTAATCACAGATATCATATAAATGAATGTTTGTTGTTTAAAGAACTTGTTTGAAGTGCATGTCTGTTGTTCAATGTAATCACAGATATCATAGAAATGAATGTTTGTTGTTTAAAGAACTTGTTTGAAGAGCATGTTTGTTGTTCAACGTAATCACAGATATCATAGAAATGAATGTTTGATGTTTAAAGAACTTTGGTACTATAGTGAGAACCAATTTAAACTGTCAGTATGAATTGAATGTGAGCATTGATGTAATCATTGGCAGGAAAGCTAACAGTGTAAAAAATCTCACTGGAGGAATACTTTTTCAAGGAATTTTCTTTTCTTAGATCATAAAGCAAATTAACAGTATTTATTCAGTCACAAAATCACTCATTCAATGAGTCACATTTGCTTCAATGATTTAATTCCAATGTGAGAAAATATCTTAGGAATGATGTCATTTGTCAGTGGACAAGAAGCCTGGTGAAAAAACGAACTATAATTTATTCAATTAAACTTGGAAAAAAAATTTCTGAGACTTGAATAAGTAGAATGCAGTTTTAGAAGCATGTTGAAAAAACTAACTATGAATCAATTAAACTTGGAAAAAAAATCATTTCTGAGACTTGAATAAGTAGAATGCAGTTTTAGTAGCATGTTGAGAAAACTAACGATGAATCAATAAAACTTGGAAAAAAAATTCTGAGACTTGAATAAGTAGAATGCAGTTTTAGTAGCATGTTGAAAAAACTAACTATGAATCAATTAAACTTGGAAAAAAATAATTTCTGAGACTTGAATAAGTAGAATGCAGCTTTAGAAGCATGTTGAAAAAACTAACTATGAATCAATTAAACTTGGAAAAATTTATTTCTGAGACTTCAGGGAAAAGTAGAATGCAATTATGATTGTTGTTAAAACACGCGGTTAACTGAAAATTCCCGTTTTCCGAGTGGTACTTCCAGCCTTGGACCATAATCACCCCCGTTTTCTTGCACATAGTATGTCCTCCCCCTCGAGAGATTGTCCCGGCACTCCATTAATCATCCACGCAAGCGTATCAATGAATTTTGATTTCAATAAGAACTGTGGGGTGTGTTTTTGTTGTGAAAAGAGTGCCGCTAAGAGTAAGAGAGAGGATAAGAGAGAAAATCGTATTTCGGAGAGACTGACGTGCTGAAGAGAGGGATTAAAACCCCTGAGAAGTTGGCTAGAGATGAAAACAAAAGCTGAAATCTTTAAAAGATTCTCTGAATCTGAAACCCTTATTTATACGACTATTCTTTATTATAATCATCATCATCTTCTTACAAGGTTTAGGCTTTATTGGCCTGTACCGGCATCCATTTCTTTCTTGGTCTTCCTATGCCTCGCTTTCCTTCGGGTTTGTATCGGGGTGGTCTTCCTATTGGATGGCATTTTGAGTAGGTAAGTAGACGAATTTTACCGATATTTCTTTAGAATACTCAATAACGGGTCTACATTCAGTTCAGCTCTTATGTTGTCATTTCTTATTTTATCCAGTCTAGTACAGCCTTTGGCCGTTCATAGAAATATCCCTTCAGCATCTTGTAATTATAATAGTTCAAAAATTTTTATCACTAATAGAACAGACGTTTATTTTCAATAAAATTAATTTTATGTAGTCGAAGTACATCCGTCTCTATATTTGATATATACATTGATTGATCCACTTTTCCTTTATAGGGCTACCACAATATTGTTGAAATTTCATCAATTTTTATCTCATTTCAATTGATTGACCAATTTGATGAATGATTATTTGATTTTTGAACTCAGACATTTTGATCAATTTGTTCTTTGACACAAAGCTCTCTTGACGTCTTCACAAGAGTATTGTGAACTCTCAACCTTTTAAAAGTTCTTTATTAATTAAATATTTACTCTGTCATGTTCTTCGTCTAAATTTTTTATGCAAAAATTTAAAATAGAAATAATATACTATTCATAATATTTGGTTGATAATCCATAAAACTCCGTTTCTGGTACGTTTTTTCAAATTCAAATTCAAAAAATTAATTTATTTTTCACAACATAATACATTATTACAAAACATTGTAGCCAGTTAAAAATACAAAATAAAAAATACTAATGAAAATCCACTTCGAAAACAACGTATTTTAACATTATTTCTATTGCTTTAGAAGACAAAAAGCGCTACATTCTTGATCCATTCCAGACTGCGGTGTATCAACACACGATTCTGTCACTTAAAACATCAACATGCAGTCATGTATTTGATGTAATAAACAATCACTTGTTTACTTGAAGAGTGTAGCGTTTTCGATTTTTATGAGATGATTCTCAACATTCAACTGTGTTGGTTGAGAATCCCAATGTGTTAAGAATGAGTCCATTAAACTCGAAAGCCCTGCAGTCTGTAGGCCTAAGAAGTAAACAAATAGTCTATTGAAATAAATAAATGACTGCATGTCAAGTGGAAAATCGTGTGTTGGAAATGAGGAGCAAAATGCTTACTAGAATTTGAAATGATGATCTTAATTTGTTATGTGAGAATTCTAATTTATATTTGAATATGGGTAATTCAATTTCAATTCAATTCAATTCAATTTATTTTATTCACGTATCATACAATTTTAACAACACAATTACAATTATAAAATGAATATTAGAACCCACATAGACTATACGTCCGTGTGTGGGAGCAGTTCTTAAGATTAGTTGTGTTCAATAAAAAATATTGGGCTATAAGTATAAGATACATACGGTAAATGGAAAAAAAATAGATTATATTTAATATATTTTTAGGATTAATTATATGAAAAAAAATCAATTTGAATTTGAGAAAGAAGAAAAGACAGATCCATTGGAAGAAAATTAGACAATCGGCTTGTAATAATACCTATTTTTATAATTTATTAATAATTATTATTTTCATCACACCAGAACAGCCGGAATCGCTTTTTGCAAAATGTATTTGGTAAGAAAAACAGATTAAAATTTGAATTTCAAACATAAGGTGATTTGATTAAATTCTCTGCATCCTGCGATCCAACATACATTAACCATTCAGAAATTCTGTGCTTTAACACTTCAGTGACTCGGCCCGCCCCAGCCTCAACTATTTCTGGAGGAAGGTTTCTATACAGCCATTGCGAAATGTAAAATGAATTGTGCCTTTGCAAACTGATACTAATAGTAGGATTAAATAAACGTGACATTGTTTGGTTTCTGGTTAGATGACTGTGTTGAATCTCTCTGAAAAAAGTGTCCTTATTATTGTATTAAGTGTCCTTATTAATTTATATTAACACATCTTGTGTTTAATTCAAGGTTCATCGTGGGTTCTCCAAGTATAATATTCTTTGAGAACTTTCCTGAGACCAATTTCCAGAATGCGAGGGAAGGATAGGCCCTATCAATCCTATAGTAAAGGAAAGAACCGGCTAGGAATAGGAAAATTATGTTTGACGCATCATCACGTCTGAACTACTGGACTGATTAACTTGAAATTTTGCATATCGATTCTCAAGTAGCCGAGGATGGCTATAGGCCTATTAAAAATTCTTCAAGATTTCAGTAGATAAAGTTTTCAGTTTGTCAAATTCTTAATCAAACCCTTGCGGAGCACGGGTTACCTACTAGTTCTTAATATGGTAGTGTACTTGATGAAATTACTGTTCCAAAAGTCTACAAGAACCGACATTCCTAATAAGTTGTAGGTTTCTGTTGGAAAGTAGTAGTTGTTCAGTAGTATGAAATAGAATAAAGGAAGGAGTTAGCTTGAAAAAAAATGAACCGATTTTTTTTGAAGAGTTATGTATTTTAATCATATTTATTTCCTCAATCGTACATATTACATAAAACAATATATCACCACGTTTAATAAGATTTCGTATGTGAATTCAAAAATCAACTGAACACAATACATAGTATCAATGAATAGAAAATGAACAACAATAAATTTTTTGAAATATCGTACAGTAATTTCTTAGGAGAGAATGAGAAATGGATTCTATTAGTTAATAGTACAACAGTTAATGTTTTGTAGAGCTAGATACAATACTTTCACAACAAAATTGTTCTAAAAATATGTTCCTTTTTCTAAGACAAGTCTGTATATTTCTTCATAAGAGTTTATCAATCCTACTGTTCTATGTGATTGATGATTAGAATACTGCTTGGAGTGAGACACAAAATCCTTCAAAAGGAATCGGAATAAGACTAGCTTTTTTATGTAATTCTTGAAGAAAATACATATAATTGAAACAAGCCAAGATTGAATTTCTCTTGAATTTCTAAATCAATATGCTGGGCATTCCTATTTTATGACAATGTTTTCCATTATACATTTTTCTCAAACTATTCATGAAGCGAAATCATTGTAAAGCTTTGTCAAATCAACTATGTTGATTTAAAAGAAGCTTGATTATTTTGATTTTACAACTTATTTTAAGTGTCGCTGGTAAGAGGTAAAAGATAAACAATGATTTCTTCGCCAAGGATTTATATTTTGGATTTATATTTATTTCTCAAGATTTTTGTCATTTTACGGATGATAGGCCTACATTTTTTGAAGATCTCTTTCCATGGACGTTGATTTTCTTAGATGAGGAATGCAGTAGACTTGTCTAAAAGTTGATTAGATCAAAGAATCCATCCACACGAATTTCCAATTAGTGAGTATGCGTATCTTGTAGTATACAATAGATGCCTATTGACTATACTTTTTTCTATATAACTAAACATAATTCCCTGTATATTTCCGAATTTGCATTTTTCTTATCCAATGTTTAATAAAACCAAATAGCAGTGTATACTTTTACGTGATACTGTATCATCAAAATAAACAGCCGTATCTAGTAATCTACATCTCGCCTATTTACATTATAGGTTATATTAATTTTACAAAATCAATTTTTACACGAACATCATCTTATTATGCTACAATCAAGAGTACCGTTTCTTTGAATATTCACAGTGACGAATAGTGGAAATTATAATTATTCAAAAAATAAACCTAAATCAATCACAATAATCAGTTTTGCGCAGTTTACTTTGATTTTTAAGTAACTTACCCGCAGCTTTGATCGACTACAATACTAACATTAATTTAAAAATAAACTGGAACAACAATTACTCATCTTCAACATCTAATATACAGTGTAAGTACTTTATATAATATAATCCCTAATTGCATATTTACATTTAAAAAATACTAGAATTAAGAACATACCAGACATTCCACACAACAATATTGCACTTTACTTTCAATTTTTATTGAATTTGACTAGTTTTTGACTGCTTTATTGAAATTCAGAAACGTAGAAAAAAGAAAGCATTAAATAAATTCATGATCTTAAAAGAAACATAGCTCTCTCGAGGTCCATAGCTTCAATTAGAACCTGGAAAAGCGCCGTTAACTGGCCATAGTGCGCCAAGGTACTTCTGGTACTTCAAGGTACTTTAACTGGTACATTGTGCGCGCCAACAACGCTGTGTATAACCAGAGAAAAGTCAGTACTTCCTCCCTTATCACTGGTGTAACTTGGTTCAGCGTTGCCAACCCCACGTTAACGCCGCGGCATTAGCGCTCGTATTAACATGGGCCTAAATTTCTTAAAAGCATAATATAGATTTATTTGATAATACTGTGATTAATAAAATTAGTAGAATTTGATGGTGATGTTGTGAAATCTCTCCATAATAAGCGAGAGAAATTTTTAGTGAAATTTGACAATATCTTTGTTTTCTTATCATAATACTGTGATTAGGCTACTTTTTGCATAAGTAAGTCAATATCAATGTACCTAGAACACATTCTAGAATGTATTCTAGGTTTATTTATCCTAGAATACCTCCTAGAATGTATTCTAGGTTCCTTGGTCAATACGGTTTCCCAGAATCGAAGAGTTTGGATTATTCTTGATTGATTTAATAGATTATTTCGATATCTTCTAATCGATAGTATTTTGAAATTATTGGATAGAATGATTGAAAAAAGTAAGAGCAGTCAAAAACTATATGATACTTCGAAATTTTATCATCGCTATGGGAAATATATTTATATTTGAAACTGTCTTTATCAGTTACACAGATAATATCTCTCACACAACAAATTACAATAGGCATACTAATCTGCCAATTCTATAAACACATCATTCATAAGTACAGGTATTTTTGCAAATATATGCCAGACAAAATTCATAATAAAGTCTAAACATGTATGCGTATACTGATCATGTGATACATACATCACGAAATACTCGGATTACGAGTTCAGAATAGAACTCGTCGTATTTGAAAGCACTTCACAATTGAGTCGAAAATCAAGTTTATCACGACTCCGTAAAGAAACTTTTTGTCACTTTTACGCGTTTTTCAATGTCTTTTCACTTACAGTAAATATTGTACTTTACAATACACTTATCACCAGTTTATTACAAACAGCCTTTGAAAAAAGTTGATCGATATAAATCAGTCCATAGGAAACTTAATCGATATATTGTCCATACCCTTTCTTCCCTTAGCGAATCAGTCGTTTGAACATAACATGAAATTATTCGAAGAAAACGTCATCACTCAATAAAATTACTCGTGAGTCGTCTTGGAATAGGTTCAAGAGAAAAGAGAGATATTCTATTGCAGATTTATTCAGAGCTTATTTTAAATATATTATATAGAACTGTATCGATTGTTAGAAGATAGGTTTTGATAAGGTAACCATATTGTGATGAACCCTCGATATGAACCTGGGCTCGACCATTTCATTCCATTCAATCTAGTTGTCGGTGGAGAAATAAATAAAACTTTTGGGAACTCGTTAATCTGAAACTAACTTTAGATTCTACCCATCTTTTATAGAACAGTTTTTAAATATTATTTTGTCTTGTGGAACTCTTGATCCAATTCTGGTGTCTCAGCTATCATCAATCCAATATTCATTGATCTATTTGGATCATAATCATGTTGACTCTTCACATTGTAAAGGTGCGTACAGATATACGCGCCGCGAACATGAGCAATTCACTTTTAATCAGCTGATTATATCTGTATTTTTACAGAAACGGTAAGATACAGATATAAAAAGCTTGGCATCAGCTGATTAAACATAGCTTAACATCAGCTAATTGCTCATGTTCGCGGCGCGTATATCTGTCGGGTATATGCGGACTTTAACACTCGTCTAAAATAAATGAGTTGAACAATGAATTATTTTGGTTTATACGCTCGACATGAGAACAATTTCATCAATGTTTTTACATGAATAGATTTTTTTACGATTCCATTCATAATATTATTTATGAATACTATGATTAAATCAGGAAGCTTACAAGATAACTTGAATGAAAATGGGTAGTTCTTGGGGTCGATGTCAAACGAGCCGACAGTTGAGGACTCTTCCAAAAGCACAGAAGCAACAGTAGAGGTCTCCGACAGTTGAGGACTGCGACAGTACAGGACTCCTGGTAAAGAGTCTTGGAATGTCGCAGTCCTCGACTGTCGAATGTCGACTCCTGGTAAAGAGTCCTGGAATGTCGCAGTCCTCGACTGTCGCGTCCCCATCTCTTGAGACTCCAAAATCTTTAACTGAATGTGGAAGTTCCCAAGATATATCTTCAATGAAGACGGGTAGGTTTATAGATTTCGAATTTTTATTCAATGTGAGAGAGTTTACAATGTATCTTCAGTAGAGATGGGTTACCTCGATTTCAAATTTGTGTTATGTTGGTTGACGCTTTACTCAAGTTTTACTCGAATTTTCACTTCATGTGAGAGCTTGCAATATATCTACAGTAAAGATGGTAGTTTTATAGATTTCAAATTTGTGTTATATTAGTTGACGTTTCACTCAAATTCTTACTGAATGTGAGAGTTTGCAAGATTTATCCAGTAAAGATGGGGTAGTTTATTGATTTCAAATTTGTGTTATATTAGTTGACGTTTCACTCAAATTCTTACTGAATGTGAGAGTTTACAAGATTTATCCAGTAAAGATGGGATAGTTTATTGATTTCAAATTTGTGTTACGCTAGTTGACACTTTACTCAAGTTTTACTCGATTTTTCACTGAATGCAAGAGTTTACAATTACAAGATATCCTCAGTAAAGATGGGTAGTTTCATAGATTTCAAATTTGTGTTATGTTGGTTGACGTTTTACATGAGTGGAACATGCTGTGCAGCATGTTGCGGTGCTTTATGGACATGTTGCGACGACTTGCTGCTTAAGGGTAGGGCGCGGGTGGAAATTAGGTGGTGAGATGCGTGAACTGGTAGGGATTGCCGTAGGGCTGGGACATGTGGTAATGATAAGGAATGACATTCATGCTGGCCATTTTGTGCTCCTTCTTCCACTTCATCCGCCTGTTCTGGAACCAGATCTTGATCTGACGCTCGGTGAGACAGAGAGCGTGCGCTATCTCGATTCTCCGTCTCCTGGTGAGGTAGCGGTTGAAGTGGAACTCCTTCTCCAGCTCCAGGGTCTGGTACCTCGTGTATGACGTTCTTTGGCGTTTCGTCTCACCGTTGGCATTCACCGTACCTAAAAACAGAACAAGGGAAACAAGAGTTAGAAATATTGAAACATTTAAACTCAATAACATTAAAACATTGAAACATTATTGAACATTATTATTAAACATTATTACCCATCTTTATTGAAACATACAAACTCATTTACTCTATACAATGATTGTATAGATTGTTTAAAACCTATAGATTGTATAGATTGTATTTAAAACCCACTCTAGAACATGGTACGCCATAGTGGAGTAGGTCAATTTCCACACAGAAAACACTAAAAATGAAGATTACACATTATAATAAATTTCTTGTAACTAACTATTGTATGTAATTGTAATTTATCTAATAATTTCTGTAATATTAATGTAGTAGTTTTAGTTATTTTTGGGAAATGAACATTTATTTATTTATTGTAGAAATTTTGATCGTAGAAGATTCCATAGATTAAACGATTAGCAAAGATCTCAAAGAAAGTGACGTATATTTATTGTATGTAATTGTAATTTATCTATTAATTTCTGTAATATTAATGTAGTAGTTTTAGTTATTTTTGGGAAATGAACATTTATTTATTTATTGTAGAAATTTTGATCGTAAAAGATTCTATAGATTAAACGATTAGCAAAGATCTCAAAGAAAGTGACGTTCACAGTAGGCTATCTACAAACAAAACAAAGGAAACAAGAGTTAGAAATATTGGAACAAAATTTTATAGATTGTAGAAATTTTCACTGAAAACGATTTAGTAGATTAAACTATTAGCAAATATCACAGAGGAAGACACCGATAGAAATGGTGCATTTCTTTATCTTCAGCAATGATATACTCTTTATTAAACCTCTTCTTCATCAATAAAGTAGGACAAAGAATTAGGGTGGAAACATAGTGAAGGTGGATTCAAATTTGAGTAAGTTGAATGCATTGAAATTGGTCAAAACATATCGCTCCATTATGTGCGCTACTATTTAAATACATGCGGTACATTATACACTCTCTCGATTAAAGCCAATATCTTCGTCGCTCCACTATGTTCTGACACAAAGTAATTGTGATTTTTTATTTTCAAACACGAAGATGTCATAAGTAGATGAAATAATTGACAAAATTGCAAAGATTTATTTACCAAATTCATGAGAATAATACAAATGAGACCAAATTCTCGAGAGAAACAACATTGCTGATTCTTAATCTCTCCAATCAATTGACTTGAATCAGTAGATCGAAATTTTATCACAGAAATACAAATAAGATTCAGTGATAGAAAGAAAAAGTAGCAGATTCGACATTTCTCCAATAAATAAAAATCAATTTGCTATCATTGAATGAAACGATTAGCAGCTCCCATAGGAGTTGAGTTTCAAAACTACAAATCATTTAGAATATTTCTAAATATTCTGTAATAATTCTTAATTCACAAGCTTTCAAGAAAATCTACCAAGCAAGCCTGAATACTGCATTGAAGCTGATTCAGAAACAATGATGTGGAGATCAATAATTCATATTTGAACGCATTTTTGACCGAGCGAAGTGAGGTCTAAGATTCAAGTCGACGGTTTGGCATTTATCTTAATGTTTAAATGTTTCAATGTTCAAATGTTTATATGTTTTTATGTTTCGCATTTACGGCGAAACGCGGTAATAGATTTTCATGAAATTTGACAGGTATATTCCTTTTTTAATTGCGCGTCGACGTATATACAAGGTTTTTGGAAATGTTGCATTTCAAGGATAATATAAAAGGAAAAAGAAGCCTCCTTCATACGCCAATATTGGAGTAAAAATCAGAATATAGAATTATTCATCATAAATCACTCATATTTATCAAACTACACAGATGAGTGGAGAAGCCAGTCTATTGCTGTATTTCCATAAGGTCTATAGTTTCAATCAGGTACTTGTGGATGAGAATACTGCGTGAGGTCTACTGTTCACAGAACTACTAGTAATATTGTTTTACGTTTCACGTAATATTTAATGCAAAATTATGAAAATGAATATAATACAATAGTTGTTATTTTCTTTTGGAGATAATTGTTTATTATCAGAGTCAGATTAGCTGCGATTCCAGGTATTCAAAGACCTTCACATCTCCTTGAAATGAGAGTGTTGATGAGTAGAGTTTCTCCAGCTACATCAATTAAACTAACATAAACTAACTATTAACTACATCATTCAATTGAGTACATCAATTGAACAATTTACAAATTATCAGTGTAACCGATACTAAGATAATATCCCTTCTTGAGAATTGAGGAAGAATCCAAATAAAAGAGCAACTATTAGAGCCTGTTCTCCACTACTTACAAGCGTTTAACTGACAGCGACCTAACTGAACTAAATTATAAATAGCATTTTAAAGAGAAGACTCTTGTGACAAGATGACAGCATCCAACTTAACGATCAAGTTCGACTACTGACATTAGAAAGTGCTAAACTATGTCTAGTCTTCTGCTGCTGTTCGCATTTCACTATTTTTGTTTCTCATCTTTGTTGTGTTGGACAGCGAATTCTTGATATTTCATCACGTGACATAATAAACAAAAAATAAAGATGAGTTGAGTGAATCTTTGGAAGCTGTATAAAGCGGACAATCCAGTAATATTGATAAGATTGTCAGATAGTGCTTCCAGAGAGGATTGATATGAGAGGATTATATGAGATTATATTTATTGAGAGGATTATAAATGATTGATGTAAAGTGACATATAGATTGAATTGATATTTTTATGAACCAAATTAATCATATAATGACTGTGACTCATTGAATAAATAATAAAATATTTATTTACTACTAAAGACAATTTTCAAAAGATTTGTAGATAATAAGGGAAGGGCTGAAAATTTAAGATTATTTAATAATTGATGTAAAGTGCATCATGTAATATAGTGATATTTCATTTGATAACGTTTTAGAAACTCTTGATTTAACAGTTCAAATGAATTAGTAACTATGTTTATTCAGGCTACTAGGTGGAGACAAGTTTATTGGAAGAGTGAGAGGTTTTAAGAGCTGGAAATTTGAAATCTATATCAGGTATAATAAAGGAAAGAACTGGCTTATACACGTACGGGATAGGAAATTGACGAATGACGCTTCATCACGTTTGAACTACTCAACTGATCAATTTGAAATTTTGCATTAAGATTATTGATTGACCGAGGTGGTTATAGGCCCTTTTTCAATTATTACGTCAAGTTTGTAGTTTGTCAAGTTTTTTATTAGACCCTTGCGGAGCACGGGTTACCTGCTAGTCATCAATATAGAAATTCTGTACTAGATCATAATTATATAGAAATATCATAAGGTGCGTACAGATATAAGCGCCGCGAACATGAGCAATTCACTTTAATCAGCTGATGCCAAGCTTTTTATATCTGTATCTTACCGTTCCTGTAAAAATACAGATAGTCAGCTGATTAAAAGTGAATTGCTCATGTTCGCGGTGCGTATATCTGTACGCACCTTTAAACATGGTACAATGCTACGATAAAAAAGGTAATTCTGATTGGCTTCTCCCGTACTAGAACTGATTAACTTCTAGTATAATCGTTCTCCAATGAGTTTCTTGAAGTTTGAAATCACTTTGTTCTTTGTAGAATCATAGCATTCTTCTTCATCTTCTCAAATGTGTGTATTATTGATATCTCACTCGGCACAATCTTAATTATTATTCCTATCTCACTCTTGTCAATTAGTTTCTAGTAGCTTGAAATCACTTTCTTCTTTGAGGAATCATAACACTACTCTTTATCAAGATCAGACATTTCCCAAATAATGTGTGTTTCATTGCTATCTCACTCCACACAAACTTAAGTATTATTCCTATCTCACTCTTGTTCATGAGTTTCTTGTAGTTTGGAATCACTTTGTTCTTTGTGGAATCATATTAAAATCACACTTTCCTCAAATGTATGTTTCATTGCTACTGACTTGTCCCAAATGTGTGTATTATTCCAATTTCACTTGTCACAAATGTGTGTATTATTCCAATTTCACTTCTCACAAATATGTGTATTATTCCAATTTCACTTGTCACAAACCGTGTATTATTTCCATCGCACAATTTCCATTCAGTTGCCCTCTCTCACTGTCAACTAGCTTTCATTTCAGTATGTTTAGACAGTCCGAATAAGATTGCGTCACGAAGAACGGGGACAAATCAGAAATTATTCAAGCTGCCATCGCGCGATTCACTCCAAACTGGCATCACTAATTTAATTGGAAGCTATAGTTGAATTTATACGGAATAATGACAGTTGAAAGTAGTGGTGGGTCGTTTGGTGGGCTGTCAGTAATCCTTGTAAACAACATCAATAGGAAGCATTCAACATATAATGACAGTTTAAAGTGGATCTCATTTGTTCGGCGGATTAGAACGCAGCTGAGAACTTGGAGTGACGCGAAGGCTCTAGTCGCGACCGAAAACGTCACCCAGTCACCACGAGGCAATGTCACTTGTCACTTGTCGCTTGTCGCTTGTGTCACCGAATTGGAGCAGAATCAATCCGATGTTGCTTGTTCGTGGATTGCATTTCGGAGTGGAGAGGATTTTCGGAGAATCCTAAAAGTCGCGTATATCTGGCGCCAATCTCCACGTGGAGAGTTTGAGGGAAATCTGAGAAATCCACGAGCAAGTTGGGATAGAGTAGGATCTAGAATGATTTTGGGTTTCTTAGGTGGATCAAATTTTGTTGAGTGAATCACAATAGAAAAATTCGAGGCCAAGGAATGGTAACAAAACAGATTTATGTCCTCTTGAACTTGTAGGAACACTAGTGTTATCAAAATTGAATACCTAGTATTATTCTATCCTCAGTGTATCAATCATCTATACTGTTTGTGCAGATGAAAGAAATCGATATTTGCTAGCTAAATGGACTAGCAAATGATGGCGGTCAGACATCCTTATGTTCTCCTGACCGAAAACTACACAACATCTCAAAGAATTTGGGAATAAACAGTGTATATCTAGGCATTTGAGGATCAAGAGCTATATATTGTTGTGTATCTGCCATACGATAAATAAATAATGAATCGATATTCACATGCTAATAAAATAACATAAGATGATCATCATCTTCATAATAATGAAGATAATAGTAGATGTCTTTGCTGAGGATAGCTTGCTCCCACATGAGTCTTGGACTTGTAAAGAGATTAACAAAGTTGTATTTCTCACTTTTTGATAGAAAAATAGAACATTTTCGTGAAACAATCTTGAATATCATTGAATATTGAATATCATCTTCATTGAATATTGTCAATCTCTGGACGTGAAATTAGAAATTCACTACAGATTTGATTCATTTGTGTGGAGATCATTGATTTGAATTTAAGCTTCAGTTGAGTTTGAATTTTATTTACTTCTTTGTTCATTTATTTATACACAAAAACGTATTATTATTGATATTCCATATTACTACCTCTGATTTTGATACAGTGATAGTGATATGATCACATCGTGTAGTCTTCTGTATTTAGAAAAAACTTTATTATTAAATGACCAGCAAAGGAATATTATTTAAATACTCAGTCTAGACTTTTAGGGCCGGTTTCCGAGCTCGGGATTTAGCTAAGTCCTAGACTTTAAACGGCTGGAGTCAGAAAATTGGCTTTCCAAAACGGGGCGTAGTCGCAGCTTTTATAACAGTAGTCGTAGTTTTTATTTTCTCATTTCTATAATTGGAAACGTTTATCCTTGACGAAATTAGACATTCCTAAATAATTCAAAATAGCTGAAACTTTTCACTATTTTCTCTTTATTTTATTTTGTGTTCAATTTTCTAGTTTCTCGAATTTTAATTCAAACGTGAGTATGACAATGACTGCGACTACGCCCCGTTTTGGAAAAACAATTTTCTGACTCCAGCTGTTTAAAGTCTAGGACTTCGCTAAATCCCGAGCTCGGAAACCGGCTCCTAGTGTCTTGAACTCACCACTGCGATTCGCATGACGATGGTGACATGCGAGTCGCAATGGTCCCCACAGAGCTAAGTCCAAATAACAATTTTTCCTAGTGTGAAATATAGTAGTATTTCAGCTTACTATCAATTACGAGGCCAAGCTCTAGAAGATGTTGAATAACTTATGATCTGTTATTGTCAAACTAATGTTGTGACAGCAATAAAATTGATGTTTTCGAAGATTATTTGAGTAGTTTGTAGTTTCAACAAAAACTTGTACTCGCGTATTAATAATTCAACTGCGTCAGAAATTTATGTGGAGCAATTGACTTCTACATGATCCCATGTTACTACAACTCATCACATGCTAGACTCAACCCGGTGCTTAGCAAGATTGAAACAAGGTTAGAATGGATGTAATAATAAACGAAACATAAATAAAATAGAAGGGCCCCGGTAAAATAAAATTAGACACAACTAACGCCCCGAGAAAACGAAAGCGCAATATGAGACCATGGCTTTAGACAGATGAATATTATTATTAATAATCTAACTGGGATATAAGTTATAATCCCGAGGTATGATTTATTTTCGTTACACATTTATTTTGAAAAAAGGAGAGAGAGAGAGAAGCTGTTGGAATAGGATGGGAGCGAGGTGAAAGGGAGGAGTTTTGGCTACGGATGTATGTGGAGCAGTGAAGAGTTTTGAGGTGGATTTATATTTTTGATTAATTTATCCGAGCCTATAAGTTCAAGTCAACGACTAGGCTACTGCGCGTCGATGCGCGTTTGTGAAGAAAGATGAACAAGTGGATGTTTCGGCACTGAACTTCATTTATATTTGTGTGTGTCTTAGAGATAGAAAGAATCAAAAGTTAACTGTTTGGGGAATGTAATTTTGGACAAATTTTGAGAGATAGAGAAAACAGGAGGATATCTCTGATATCGTGAATCATCCTATGTTGCAATATCCATTAATAATTTCATCCTCTCATATTGGTTTTCCTCTTCCTTCGCTCTCTCATTCCCTCATCCAAAGCTAATAGAAAGTCAATTAAACTTATAATAGGACTTATAATCTATCAAATTCATAGTTATGTCTTGAAATGACACCTGCTGAGAAACCGATGGGCTATTTATTATGATCCATTCATAGTTTGGTACATTCCAGTCAATTATCTTATCTCGAGAAGTTTTGAATTAAATTCAATTCGAAAACTTGATAAAACAATTTCTCAATATGAATAAAGCAAATAAAGTATGAATTAAAATGAATAATACTTGACAGAAACCAATTCAGAAGGAGTGTTGCAAAGTGGGATTTCTCCTCTCAATACGCCCAGTACTGAGAGGAGAAATATAGTCTTAAGAGAAGTCTCATAGTATATAATATAGTCTTATGGTATTAAGAGGAGAAATATAGTCTTAAGAGGAGTCTCATAGTATATAATATAGTCTTATGGTATTAAGAGGAGAAATATAGTCTTAAGAGGAGTCTCATAGTATATAATATAGTCTTATGGTATTAAGAGGAGAAATATAGTCTTTTCCCAAGAAAGAAGAAAGGCTATATCGGCCAAAATGAAAAAAAAAAATTGGAAGAATCAAAGAAATAAGGATCTAGTACGGCATCCAAAGTAAATACTTAGCGATTTCCATACTAGGAAATTTGACGCAAAATAATTAAAATGAAAGAGTTATAATAATAATAATTAAAATGAAAGAGTTGATTCGATAGTGGAAACTGAGAATAAGACAGACACATTGGACAGAAATAAGTATGTTGCAAGATGGGATTCAGAATGAAAGTTTTCATATTCACGAACGAGAGAATAAGGGTGAATAGAGGATGGTTGGGGATGAAAGGAAACGTTGAGGTAAAGGAGGGAGGAGGAGAGCTGTGAGTGGGAGAGGTCGAGAACACTTTGTGAGAAAGAGAGAGAATGCGGCGATGGTCTGTCAGCATTCCTTCCAAATACTATCAAAAGGTTTTTAATTTGAACAATACTGACACTTTGGAGTGAATGTGACTATAGGTACACGTAGGGGGTTTGGACAGTTATAAATGGAAAAGAGAACAGTGGAAGAGAACCTCAAAATTGTGTTTATTGAAAGCACTCACTCGGGGGTTGTTCAACCCCCTCTGAACTCCTCCCCTCTCCGCACTCTCGGCCCCTCACCAAGTTCGGGTTCCACTTAACTCTTCTCTATCCGCGCGACTTGCGTACGCACAAACGCAGGCACCCGTCGCTTTCTTCAACCATTTCCATGTGAGCGACCAGGTTTGGATTTCGGCGAATATTTTTTTCGCAAGAGATATTGGATTATAGAATTTAAAGGATTGTTGTAGCCACCTATTAGATACCTGAATTCAACACAAATTCTATTCTAATTGAGATGTTTGTGATGAAGAGTAAAAGGATGGAAATTGACAACCTATAGATAACCATAGACTGGTATTTATAATATTGATAATCATATCTGGTATTTCAAACACAAATACAATTCAAAAATAATAATTTCTAAAGAATTAGATTGTATTTCATTATAGGTATTATTATATTATTTATTGTATTATTAAGAATATTTAATTATATGTATATATAGTATTTTAAAAAAAAACTGACTGTATTTTTGACGTAGCATATTACAATTAAGTTTGTTCAGTCGCAATAAAAATATTCTTATTCTTATTCAAATAGGCGATCAGAATTTGAACCAACTCTAAAATTTTTGTCTTCATCAAAATTTTATATTTGTTTGATTTTTAAATGCAAATTTGTGTTTACAAATAAGTTTTATCGATTTTAAACTTCATAGAATAAAAATCAAGTCAAAAGTAAACATTGTTAGTGAGAAAACATGAAGAACCCAACACATAACCTATAAACTTGAGTGTTGATAGGAAATGACATTGGGTAATACGGCAAGGCGGAACATCCGAAAGGATCTCTCTGTCAATAAAAGCCATGGGAATGAATAAATAACCATAGACTAGATAAGACTAATTAGACTAAATATAAAAGAGTAAAGGGTTGGCTTGTTTTAATCTAAATCATCTAATCACTACTATCAATAAATAAGAAATGATTATGATAAATTACAATATCATTTGATAATGAATAACAGTATTATTTAAATATGAGTGCTTGTTTTACAAATGAATGGAAAACTTTGTAGTTAGGTTTCACGTGTATTAGCTTTATCAGAGAGTTTGATAAATTTGAGTTTGTGGCCGAATCTTTACTCAATCACCGGTGTACATTTTGAATCTCTGGTAACATAGGACTCCTGGTGATTCTTGGTTGAGGCAAGTAGGAGAAGTAAATGAGCTTTTCCAAGAAATAGATTATGAGTCGCACAAGAATATTACAACATATTGGCATGCGACGAGACTAAATCACTTTCCAACTTGGTTTATACTAGTAGTTCTGTGAACAGTGGACCTCGCGCAGTATTCTCATCCACAAGTTCCTGATTGAAACTATAATAAACCTTATGAAAATACAGCAATAGACTGGCTTCTCCACACATCTGTGTAATCACTTGTCAGCTGATCTATGATGAGTAATTCTATAGTCTGATTCTTACTCTAATATTGGCGTATGAAGGAGGCTCCTTTTTCCTTTTATATTATCCTTGAAATGCAAAATTTCCAAAAACCTTGTATATACGTCGACGTGCAATTTAAAAAGGAACATACTTGTCAAATTCTATGACAATCTATTACCGCGTTTCGCCGTAAATGCGCAACATATAAACATTTAAACATTAAGAGAAATGCTAAACCGTCGACTTGAATCTTAGACCTCACTTCATTCGGTCAATTATGAAATTCACTCCATGAAATTTTTTTGAAGTAATCGTTTTGTTTTTTATTTATAAAAATCAGAATCTCAACTCGATATTGAGTCGAAAGGCAAGTTTAAGATGTTTGAGAAAAATTTTTGCTGACGATGATGTCCACATTAGCCTTGTATGTGGGTAATAAAAATGATAGTTATGATAATCTGATTCTTGTGATGAATTGTATTGAAGAGAAGCAAGAGATTGTACAATTTCTGAAAAATACTAGAAGAAAACTCTGTAAGGAATGCCAAGCTTCCCGAATTCTCCTTGTGGATATGCTAGCTAGTAGCATAAACCAAATAAACATCAGTTTAAATCTGTGCTTGTAACAACCAATACAGATGAAATAGCCGACACGAGTTGAGCCACGGGCCCAACACGAGGAGAAGCCCCCACAATATGACATTTGAATTTTTAATGGTTTAATTTCAATACGTTTGAACGCGACAACAGCGTCGGCTTCAAAGGAACACGGGCGTCCTTTGTTTCTGAGGCCGAAATTTCAAAAGCAGTTCGTGTCTAAAGCGAGTAAGACCGGCCGAGTATTCGCATTTCCATAAGTATTCAAGTGTCCGATCCGTGAACACTTCATTCAAATGCTGACTGCTCGGCCGATATTTAAATTGGAGCTTTTCAAAATGCAAATTTTCAAAATTAATTTAAATAATTAAAGGTGGAGATGGACGGACACCTCTATGACCGCCCTGCTTCAGACGTGACGTCACTGTCTCATGTATACATAAATATAAACGAAACTATTCACATTCAAAATTCGATTCGTAATAAACATAGATATACAATGTTAACTTATCATCGAAGGTCCAGAATCAGTATACACCTTCCGATCTCGATTGTTGGTCGACTTGTCGGCAACCTTTTTTTGGCTGGACACTTCTTCTTGAATTCACTTATGAATTCTCGTGTTCAATGCAATGTTTCTATACAAATTCCACAGTGGAACGCAGGATCTCAGAAGAGCTCCCAGTTTTTGATATGAGTGACCAGAAGTTTTGAATGATAGAATGCTGCATCAAGCAGGTTGTAGTGAATATTGTCTTTTTTCTCTTTAGGGTTGGCTGCTTTTGAATATAAATAAAAATATAAATCTCAGTACCCTTTTTAAATTATTTCGTCACAACATGTTTCGGCTACTAATGCCATTATAAAGATGATGTCATCTTCATTTTATAGTAGTGAATAATTGACCGAGCGAAGTGAGGTCTAAGATACAAGTCGACGGTTTGGCATTTCTCTTAATGTTTAAATGTTTATATATGTTTTTCTGTTGCGCATTTACGGCGAAACGCGGTAATAGATTTTCATGAAATTTGACAGGTATGTTCCTTTTTAAACACGTATATACAAGGTTTTTGAAAATTTTGCATTTCAAGGATAATAAAAAAGGAAAAAGGAGCCTCCGTCATACGCCAATATTACCGTAAAAATCAGACTATAGAATTATTCATCAGAAATCAGCTGGACTATAATACTACCCGTTCAAAAACATCGAACATCTTGAAAATTTATCTTTCCTTCAACTTTAGTAGACAGTTGACTATAATACTACCCGTTCAAAAAAATTGAACATCTTGAAAATTGTATCATTCCATCACCGTTGTAGACAGTTGCAGCCAGACCTGATAACAGCGCTCACGCTCACATTCCGGGACGACACGTCACGGTACGATAGGACAGAAAGCTCTATATTTATTTAGGATTTTTTCTAGACATTTTAAATTGATAAATTATTTATTAATTTTTGAGAAAACATAACAACAGGTCAATGTAACTTACTGAGCGCGAGGTCTACTGTTCACAGAACTACTAGTCTACTGTTGTGAATAGTATCATTTTGTCTACTAAATATTACCTTATATTAGATAGAAAATTATGATATTCAAATAATATTTAAATAGAAATCATAGGAATAAGCAAGGAAGAAAAATTGATTGAATAAATTGGATTGAGTTGAAGGTCACGATCAAACATTGGTCTTGTGAGCTTCAACTTATTTTGTACTGTTAATAATTTTATTTTTGGTTATATTATGTAATAATTGTATGTACGAATCTGTACAAAGAACATATAAATTTGACTTCAGATGCTGTTGTTGATGAGATATTAAATAGATTTATTTGAATAAAGTTGAGCATTTGCTTATACTTCTAAAATGAGGAGCATTTGCTTAATTTTCTATGAATAAACGTGAGCTTATCACCTTTTGCTCATAGTAAAATGGCTCAACTAATTCGTATGAGGAAGAGGAAACCATACCAGATACGATCACAACCAATACTTGAGAACTATAAAACTCTTTTTAGATTCAACCGATATATATATATATCACCATTATCCCTAAAAAAAGTATAAATACAAAAGATAGCTATAGACCTGATATAAAGATAGCCATCACAAAGTAGGAAATAGGCATTTAAGAAGATGAGAGTGTAGACAATTAGAAGGCTATTGATATTATAAGAATATGCTGAAGATTATTATAGAGATGACATTTTTCACGCTATTATTTCAAAATTCTAAACTCAACCAACCTAAAACTCTATTCATAAATAGAAAATAGAGCAGACGACGCAAACACAAGCGGTGCCCCCTACTTGCATATTTAGCGCTTCCGTGAGCTATAAAAACAAATTAAGGCTACAAAAGCGAATCAGCTGATGACAAATCTTTAAAATACTTGAGCATTTGCTCCTGAGTTCAGGAGCATAATGTAAGAGTATAAGGTAAAGCTTGTTCATATAAAAATGAGAAAATGCTTTTGCTTCTACCTTTTGCTCATGAGCAAAACCTTATGCTCCATGCTCTTGCTCATGAGCATTTGCTCTGGTTTTATTCATATCGGCCATTGTGATGTCTATCCATAATGAAAACACTGGGAATTTGTCAAAAATATCACTTATTTTGTGAAAATAGCACACATTTTTCGACACCAATGGTGTCTGGTGTAGAAACATATGTGCTATTTTCAATAGATAAATGATATTTTTGACAAAATCCCAGTGTTTTCATTAAATAAATTTGAATTTGAATCGAATCAATGAACAGATACTGAAACTCATGTATTTCGGAAAGTGCGTATGAAAAGTAGTCTACGCGTATTTCCGAAACTATTCCCAAACAAAAAACGAATCTTGAAGATTTCAATGAAGGAGACAACAATATTGTCTGATACAATCAGGATTAAATAGCACGCGATCAGCTGTGAATTGATAGCCATTAGTGGCTCTACATTCCAATTGTGGTACCATTCAACCATGCCCAACTAATGAATCAGTTCCGGACGATGTAAAAACCAACCTGAATGAGAATCAATCGTAGGTAGAAATTATGAATCGTCAATGAACGTATGATGTTGATGGTGATAACGATGCGAGGAGGAAGAAGAAGAATAAAGATAATTTGGGATAACAGAAGGAAAATCTGGAGAAGGTTTTGAGAAGAAGGAGAGCAGAAGAAGAAGAGCAGTTGAGAAGAACAGTTTAGAAGAAGAACAGTTGAGAAAAAGTACAGTTGAGAAGGATAGAATGAAGAAAATAATAAGGAAAGAAACAAAAGTAGAAGAATTTAGATTGAGGAGGAGGAAAACACAATTGTTGAAGAGGAGGAGGAAGAAGAATAAGATGAAAAAGTAAAAAAATTGTGACGCTCAATAATGAAGAAGAAGGAGAGAAAATTCTCTTGAAATGGAAGGTTGATGGAGAATTAGAAGGGGAAAAAAGAGGAGAAGAGAAAGACGATTAGGAAGAGAAAGACGGAGAAGTAGGAGAATGGGAACATATTTGAACGAATTCGAAGAACGGTGAAGAAGAATTAGAGGAGAAAGCAAAAAAGAGAACACGAGGTAGAAGATCAGGAAGGGAAAGAAGGAGAAGGAGGAGGAAGAGGCGGAGTAGAAGGAGGAGAGGGAAGAGAAGAAGATGATGAAGGAGGAGAAAAAGAAGAAAAGGAAGAAGACGAAGAAGGAGAAGAAGAAAAAATGAAGTAGAGAAACATCTGAATGAAGAATAATTAGAAAGATAAGCAAAAATGAAGACGAGGAAGATAATCAGGAAGGGAAAGATGATGATGAAGATGAAGAAGAAGAAGAAGAAGAAGAAGAAGAAGAAGAAGAAGAAGAAGAAGAAGAAGAAGAAGAAGAAGAGAAGAAGAAGAAGAAGAAGAAGAAGAAGAAGAAGAAGAAGAAGAATGTGATGATGATGAAGAATAATAATGTGATGATGATGATGATGATGATATGATGATGATGATGATGATGATGATGATGAAGAAGAAGAAGAAGAAGAAGAATGTGATGATGATGATGATGAAGAGGAAGAATCATAAAGAGGAGCATGTTGATGAAGATTATGATGATGATTATTATTTCCAAGCCACTGTACACAACGGTTGCATCAAAAGAAATTATCGGAGATGGAAGACGTGGCATAAGGAATGACGAAGTCAGACAGTTGGTATGAGGTCAAAGAGGTTAGGTATTGGAGTGGGGCCTGGGGTGGGAGGAAGCCCCCAAAATGGGTTACGGGCAGGGTTGGAAGGGGGGGGGAATCAGCCCACACACGCCAGGTGAGGTTTTGGTGGATCATTTAGTGCCAGGTTCAATAGACATATAGACAAACAACAAAATATTAACCATCAATCACTATAGTCTGAGGGGTCGCAAGCCATTTTTCGATCAATACATTGTATGAGTGAGTGAGAGAGAGAAGCATGTGTGTTTGAGAGTGAAAGAGTGAGAGAGTATGTATGTGTCAGTATAACTTACTGAACCTACATCTGATGTTTCCCGGCAGTTTGAAGGTGAGCGTTTTCTTGTAGGAAAATTTTCCTGTTAGGCCATAACTGCTTTCCCATACAGTGAATAATATATTTTTTGTTCTCTAGGTCAGTAGTTTTTTCCACAAAATCACGTATTCGAATAGGGTGGACATATTTTCTCATTTTTCACGGTTCTTTATCATGTTTATTGAAAAGTTCAAATAACATCTCAAAGTAATTTGAACTGGCAAATTGGAGAGATTGATCAAAATGTTGATTTAATCAATAATTACAGATAAGATATTTGATATTTGTGAAGGAGACACATTAGGGGTAACCTGTTGTCTCCATGAATAAATAAATAAATAAGATTATAAGGCTTGTCGGAGTTAAGCTTCGAAAAAGGAATATAATATAATACAAAATACACTAGATTCGGGTGTGATATAATAAAGAAATAGATAAGCTTCTGAGATGAGATCTCTAATCAGAATGAACAGTCCAAATTGAGAGATTGATCGAAATATTAAGTTGATCCAATCAATAATAATTATAGATAAGACCGTTTGTCAAGGATAAGTTTATAAAAATTAATATAATAATACAAGATACAAGATTTGGGAGTGATACAATAAACAAATGTCTAAGCTTCTGGTTTGATTACAATAAAAAAAAACTAATTCTCATATTTGGATCATTGTATTTTTGGATTAATTTGAATAAATATCTCGTCTTTCAATTGAAGAATTTATTGATTTTAATGAAACTTCCAGCTTTTGGACTGAAAATCCAGAATTTCAACCAGAGTTTCATACACTATTTCTCAAGGCAGAACTGATATACAAAAAATAGTTTGTCTTTATTTATTTATTTATTAGAACAGTCACAAACACGATATTTGGAAAGAGAAACAGGCAATTGAACAAAACTTCTTCAATTCCTTGATTTTGGCACATAAATAGTCCAAAGAATTAATTTTTTTTATTGTACATTTAACATATCAAATCTGCTCAAAACATAGAAGGTACTTGTTTTTCTGGACCAAGCTTCGCGTATTACGTCACATATCTTAAAAACTACTGTAACTACAGGTCTGGAAACGGTTTTATTCAATTTTCCAGTTCACTTTACATAAAGTGCACTAAATTGTACATCTTAATTAACAGTCAACAAATACCCTTCGTTTCAGGGTTTCGTTTTAGGGCTTCGTTTCAGCAGGGAATCTGAAATTCAGACGAAGCCTTTCATACTTTATAACTTGGAAACTAAGAATTTTCGGACATATTATGTTAATTAAAACTTTTTTCTTCTTTTGATGTGAGGAACTACGCCCTGACTTATGGGCAACTTTTTCCAGAACATCCTGTACATTTTGTGTAATGTATTGAACATTTTCAAAAACCTTATTGTTAGATTCGGACTCCACATTGAAAAATATTTCCAGTCTCCTACACGACTATCTTCAATTTATTGGATAGCTGAAATTTTCTTTTATATATCTGTTGTAAGAAATTGCTTAAAACATAATATACAAATTATAGATTGAATATGTGTATTGTCTGTACGATTTCCAACTGATGAAACTTCTTTTTCAAGATGAGTATTAGATAGAATTTTTACAACCGTGTAAAAAATATTCAAGACCTTATCAGTATCATAGTCATAATCCAGCATCTTATCTAACCAAGCTAAATATTGGATATGGATATAACTTTTATCTGAGTTATTATTCAAGGCTCTATCAGCATCATATCCATAATCCAGCATCTCATCTAACCAGGTTGAATATTGGATATGGATGAAACCTAAATAAGAATGAGCATCATAATCATAATCGTCAGCTAACCAAGCTAAATATTGGATATGGATATAAGTTTTATCTGCGTTATTATTCAAGGCGCTATCAGCATCATAGCCATAATCATCAGCATCTCATCTAACTAGGCTTGCTTAGCACCTAATTTCCCCGACAGCTTCTGACTCCCGTGGAGTTTAAATAGTAAACCGTGCACGGAGTGAGTGTCAGAGTTAACGTATGATAAATTACGCTACGCTCCGACATTAATCCTTCCCCAGAAAAAAAACTGCTGAGGACAATTTTTTTGACAAGTATATCTGTCCAATTGTAGCTATAAATTATAAATACAACCGTAATCGCTAAGAAGCTATTCGGACGTGAAGTCAAGTTGTTTTGAAGGAGCCTACATCGGCTCTATGGGAATGTGTAGTATTTCTCCTATAAATCATTCAGATTTGAGCCCGTGACTTTTCACCTCAGAAAAAACTGACTGGCGCATTTCCCTGTTAGAATTATTATTAATGCCGTGCTTCAGAGATGATTGGGAATGTTTGTTTTAAAGGTCTACTGCAGAGAAAACTTTAGTAGGCTACAAGATAACCAGCTAACTATTTGGAAAAATAGCTGATGACTAATGATATTCAAATCTCTGGAAAAGATAATAGATAAAAATGTTTTTACTTGTCCATGGTGGTACGACCTGCGGTGGTACCAAATTATTTATTCATGATTCATGATGCAATAGGAAAGAATATCAGAATTATTAAACTAGTAGTTCTGTGAACAGTAGACCTCGTGCAGTTATAAACTACAGTCTCCTCTAGTACATAATAGTTGATAGTACAAAATAGCTGATGACTAATGATATTCAAATCTCTGTAAAAGATAAAAATGTTTCTACTTGTCCATGATACAAGCGACCTGCGGTGGTACCAAATTAATTATTCATGATTCATAATGCAATAGGAAAGAATATCAGAATTATTAAACTAGTAGTTCTGTGAACAGTAGACCTCGTGCAGTTATAAACCGCAGTCTCCTCTAATGCTATCCATCAGAGTAAATTCTGTCCTGTCGTGTCCTGTCGTGCGAGATATCGGTGTATAAACGACTAATGGCTGTTTGGATTGTTGTATTGACAATGCTAATAATTTGATGTAAACAGCTATGCTACTATCATCAAAAGCTTATCGAGTTGAAAGCAGAGTAAAGTCGGGAGAAAATACTGTGCTACTTCAAGTAATCAATTGCATGCCTCACTGCAATTAATAGTCCACTCAGCAGCTGTTTTTTCATTAAGTTACATTGAGATATTGGAAAAATTGCATGCGTCTTTAATAAGTGCAATAATTGATCAAGCGAAGTGAGTTCTAAGATTCAAGTCGACGGTTTTGCATTTCTCTATTTATGTTCCGCATTTACGGCGAAACGCAGCAATAGATTTTCATGAGATTTGTCATGTATTTTCCTTTTGTAATTTCGCGTGTATATAGTTTTTTAAATTTTGCATTTCAAAGATACTACAAAAGGAAAAGGAGTCTCTTTCGAACGCCAATATTATCGTAAGAATCAGACTATGGAAATATTCATCATAAGCTTTTATGCTTATGACAAATAGCTTTTATGAGTAATCAGACAGCTGATTTATGATGAATATTTCTATAGTCTGATTTTTACAGTAATATTGGCGTTCGAAGGAGACTCCTTTTCCTTTTGTTGTATCCTTAAAATGAAAAATTTTAGAAAAACCTAATATATACGCGAAATTAAAATAGGAAAATAAATGACAGATTTCATGAAAATCTATTTCTGCGTTTCGCCGTAAATGCGGAACATAAATAGAGAAATGCAAAACCGTCGACATGAATCTTAGACCTCACTTCGCTTGATCAATTATTGCACTTATTAAAGACGCATGCAATTATTCAATATCTCAATGTAACTCAATGAAAAACAGCTGTTGTGTGGACTATTAATCGCATGCAGTGAGGCATGCAATTGATTACTTGAAGTAGCACAGTATTTTCTCCCGACTTTTCTCTGCTTTCAACTCGATAAGCTTTTGATGATAGTAGCATAGCTGTTTACATCAAATTATTAGCATTGTCGATACAACAACCCAAACAGCCATTAGTCGTTTATACACCGATATCTCGCCCGACAGGACATGACAGAATTTACTCTGATGGATAATATTAGAGGAGACTGTGGTTTATAACTGCACGAGGTCTACTGTTCACAGAACTACTAGTTTATACATACTTGTATAATAATTCTGATATTCTTTCATATTGCATTATGAATCATGAATAAATTAATTTGGTACCACCGCAGGTCGCTTGTATCATGGACAAGTAGAAACATTTTTATCTTTTACAGAGATTTGAATATCATTAGTCATCAGCTATTTTGTACTATCAACTATTATGTACTAGAGGAGACTGTGGTTTATAACTGCACGAGGTCTACTGTTCACAGAACTACTAGTTTAATAATTCTGATATTCTTTCCTATTGCATCATGAATCATGAATAAATTAATTTGGTACCACCGCAGGTCGCTTGTACCATGGACAAGTAGAAACATTTTTATCTTTTCCAGAGATTTGAATATCATTAGTCATCAGCTATTTTGTACTATCAACTATTATGTACTAGAGCAGACTGTGGTTTATAACTGCACGAGGTCTACTGTTCACAGAACTACTAGTTTATCCATACTTGTATAATAATTCTGATATTCTTTCCTATTGCATCATGAATCATGAATAAATTAATTTGGTACCACCGCAGGTCGTACCACCATGGACAAGTAAAAACATTTTTATCTATTATCTTTTCCAGAGATTTGAATATCATTAGTCATCAGCTATTTTTCCAAATAGTTAGCTGGTTATCTTGTAGCCTACTAAAGTTTTCTCTGCAGTAGACCTTTAAAACAAACATTCCCAATCATCTCTGAAGCACGGCATTAATAATAATTCTAACAGGGAAATGCGCCAGTCAGTTTTTTCTGAGGTGAAAAGTCACGGGCTCAAATCTGAATGATTTATAGGAGAAATACTACACATTCCCATAGAGCCGATGTAGCTCCTTCAAACAACTTGACTTCACGTCCGAATAGCTTCTTAGCGATTACGGTTGTATTTATAATTTATAGCTACAATTGGACAGATATACTTGTCAAAAAAATTGTCCTCAGCAGTTTTTTTTCTGGGGAAGGATTAATGTCGGAGCGTAGCGTAATTTATCATACGTTAACTCTGACACTCACTCCGTGCACGGTTTACTATTTAAACTCCACGGAGTCAGAAGCTGTCGGGAAATTAGGTGCTAAGCAAGCCTAGTTAGATGAGGTTCCCGTTTCAAATTTGATTAGTTACTGAGGAATATTCGTTGAATAAGGTATAATGAAGTATTTTGAATAACATGGAATATAAAAAAAATATTCATACATTTCTATAGTATACTGTTATGAAGTTTGTATGAAGTTTATTTTAGCATGAAACATATATTTCATATATTGATCAAATGTCTGGTTGAGGTATTGAATTTATTTGGTTTAATGACTACTCTATATGCTGCCTCATCTGAGCTTATACCTTCTAACCTATTTCAAATGTAAGTTTTTAAAATAGTGATGCTTCCCATGTTATTTAAATGGAGTTACTTTCACGCTCTGGGGAGTTTTTCTGTTTTTTCCTACCGAGAGCGAAAAAGTGACACTTTAGTATTATGTTTCAGGGAGTAAAGTAGGCTCTTTAGACAGTAGTTGGAGGAAAAGCTTATTCTTAAGATTGTTTTATTTTATGTACAGTGTAATTTAGCATAGTACAGTATAATAATAGTTTTCTATAGTCATTGTGATGGAATGAACTTTCACAGGGATGGCGAAATTTAGTAGATTAAGCTTCTGCGAACGATTTTGAGTGACACAGTGATTGATTTGTGTGTTATTGTGCTGACATTCTCAGCCATTCCAACATTGAAAAACTTCATTGAAACAAAAACATCGGGGAGAGCTTTTCTGACAGGTGCCCTCTCAAAAGAAAAGCGGACTTTTCCGAGGAGAAAAACCGGTGTGGAGGGAGGGGTGGGTGCAAGGAGAAGGAGGAGGAGGAGTAGAGGAGAATTCGAGATAAAAGATTGGAAAAGAAAACGTGTCGGACTGTCTTGTATGACACCGGAACTTCTCTCTATTGGATGTGAAGGGGCCTTTCTGCCCCCCCTCCTTGCCCTAAGGGGCAACTGCCATATGGGGCAACTTGAGGCTGCTACTTGAATTTGAAATTGAAGTAGATAGACTGCCTGCCTTGAGCACTGTTATTCCAAACGAAGAAAGGTAGCTTGTACGAATTCATTTTATATAAAGTTTACTTTTAATTTTTATTACGGTACAGTGTTATGAATAAATGAATATTTACTCAAATTGAAAATGAATATTCTGTTCTATAAAACAATTGTAGGACTTTGGAGTATTATAACCGATCATGAATGTAAATTTTTTTTTCAAATCAAATCAAATCATTTATTTCGCCATTTAAAAAAACAATCACGAATAAAGAGCAAATCAAATATGATGAACAATAAATTCAAACAAAATACAAATGTTAACTTAAAAATAAGAAAATAATAATACAAAATCATAAATATCTCTTTACGTATGTTTATATAATTTACGTATATATATGGCATCACCAGCAAAGAATAAACTTTGCCCACTGGTGACCATTGCAAATCGAAAATATTATAATAATATTAAAAAAAACCTCATCATGAGTCATTTTGAGAATGAAGAAAAGAGAAAAGTAAATAAATTATAAGGGATACAATAAATTTTAATTTAAATAAGGTTTTCTATTGAAGTGAAATAGTTTGCAATTATCCAATTTTTTATATCATTATGGTATCTCTAGCTATATGTGTTAATTAAAAGGTAATATATTTATAAAACTTGCTGCTTAAATATATCAACTGTCTCTTAACTAGTGTAAATTTTGCATAAAACTTCGTATTTATTGATAGTATTGGTCTAAAATGGATGAGATTTGTTTATCATAAAAAATTGTCTTTATACTTAATAATATATTTGTCAAATTTTTCAAGTAGAGTTGTCTCAAAGTCAACACGTTAAATTCGTGAAATAATAGATTAGTTGAATAAATATTTACATGAGTGTCAAAAAGCTCCACCCAGATTACTATCCCATATCTAAATGGATTGCACCAATGCAAAATTCACGGTTTTTAAATCTTTAAGATCTAATATTTTATTTATTTGGTAAAATTTATATGAAATATATTTAAGTTTTTTAGTTATAAAATTTTCTTATGATTATTTCCTGTTATACATCTATACTATTAAAATTTCAAGAAGTTTAGCATATTTCAAACTTCATTGTCCTAAATATTGAATTTAATGTCTTCAATTTTAATAAATTCTATTGAATTACAAAATTAATTATGTTGCTTTGATGAGGGTTGTCTTTCATCAGACATTTCCTTATTGAATGTTTTTCCCCTGAGAAAATGTGTTTGGAACGAATTAGAAGGTAGTTGATACGAGTCTATAATGACATTATATTTATTATTATTTTCACCAAGATATTTGTGAGATGATTGAATGAACTCGATAATCAAATATGCTCGTAGACTATAATGCTTATTAATTTATTATTATGGAATCAATAACAAATTCCATCTTATTATGCAGGTAGTTGATAGCTTTGCTTTTTCAAGTTGATGAGATCTCTCTACCATGTGGAATTTGATTAGAACAACACAGTTCTCCAACGGTTTTCTGCGATTGAAGTATTGTTTCAAGCCTCTTCATATCAAGTAAAGTTCTATCCACAAATACATGGGACAATCGAAACTAAATTCTTTGATCGTCTTGAAAAAACTGAAGTAAGAAGTGCAAGTGGAAATACATAGCACTTGACAAGTAGAAAAAATAGGATTACCCCTGTTAACTAATTATTTACATCATTATCAGTTGACTAGTAGTGCCAATATTATGATCTGTTTTGGGACTGAGATGAAACTGGTAGTTCAGAAGAAATAATGGCGTAAGGGTGGGTGAAGGAGCAAGGATCAAGTGCCTCGCATCCCCCTCCTTAGCTTTGAGGAAGTTCCCATCAACCTCACTTCCCCTCGCCTTGCAACAAGTGCGCCACATATCTTCTTCTTCTTGAGAGCCGACTTTCTTCTTCTTCTTCTTCTTCTTCTTCTTCTTCTTCTTCTTCTTCTTCTTCTCTTCTTCTTCTTCTTCTTCTTCTTCTTCTTCTTCTTATTCTTCTCTTCTTCTTCTTCTTCTTCTTCTTCTTCTTCTTCTTCTTCTCTCTTCTTCTTCTTCTTCTTCTTCTTCGTCTTCTTCTTCTTCTTCTTCTTCTTCTTCTTCTTCTTCTTCTTCTCTTCTTTTCTTTTCTTCTTCTTCTTCTTCTTCTTCTCTTTTTCTTCTTCTCATCCTCCTCCTCCTTCTCCTCCTCATTCTTCCTTCTCCCTCACAAGCATTTTAGTCTCTACATTTTCATGTTTATTTCATTATCATTATTACTAGATTATCCTTCATTTGTTGATTCTCCTTCATTGACTTATAAACTTTTCTATAATTATTAGTTACGCTTTCCAATGAATAACATTTAAAAACTACTGACTCTAATGCTTGCTATGTTAAATCACTTGCAAACAATGCTATTTCTATGAAAACAACTATGATTTTGGTTTTTTATATGTTTTTCTACATTGATTATTATTCTGTATTTCAATAATATTTATCAACCTTGTTTGTAATATTGTATATATTTCTTTCTCAATTTGTATTTGTTTAATCTTGAATTATTCAGCTTTGTATTGGAGGGTTGAGTGTAAGAGAGGGCCGGCTGCGCCCTTACTCCGCCCTCCTAGGTGAAAATAAAGGCAGCTATTCTATTATATTCTAATCTATTCTATTTATAACATTTATATCAAATTCCTATGCGAGGACACATTTATTTACTTTTTGAATCACCCGGTAGAAATGCTGAACGTAATTTCTCCCATTTATGTGGGCATCTGTCTAATTCATTAGAATGAAAACATAATACAGTATTCTGAACTTCATACAAAATCTAAACAACTACAGATACAACCTTTAAACCTGGATGATTGTATAGAGATCTATCACTCTTCTATTTTAAAACAAAAAGAACTGTAGACCTGAATAATTGTAGAGTTGTAGAGGGATAACCTCTATTTCTCAATCTCAACTTCTACAAATACAACCTGTGAACCTGGATAACTGTATAGGGGATCTTTCACTCTTCTATTTTGAAACAAAAAGAACTGTAGACCTGAATAATTGTAGAGTTGTAGAGGGATAACTACCTCTATTTCCCAATCTCAACAACTACAAATACAACCTTTAAACCTGGATAATTGTATAGGGATCTATCACTTTTCTATTTTAAAACAAATGGAACTGAAGACCTGAATAATTGTAGAGTTGTAGAGGGATAAACTACCTCTATTTCCCAATCTCAACAACTACAAATACAACCTTTAAACCTGGATAATTGTATAGGGATCTTTCACTTTTCCATTTTAAAACAAATGGAACTGTAAACCTGAATAATTTATTGTAGGGTTGTAAAGGGATAACCATCCTATTTTTAAACACATTCAGGTGCATTCAAAATCTTAAAAGACGTTAATGGTTCGCGAACTCTATCACTGAAACCAATCCCTTGCAGAAAACAATCTTTAACAAGCAAACATTTGACTTTCCTGCAAGGAACTGGTTTTGTTTTCCACAAAGTAAACAACCTCAAGGTCAGTCTCACAGTTGGAAAACAATAAATTTCACAGTTTAAACCCTTTGATGTTCATTCACTTTCACTGTTCACTGAAAACACGATTTGCCAAACAAAAGTTCACTGTTGGAAAAACAAAACGGGACACTTTCCATGAAATCAGGTATATAGTTGAGGCTTCACAATACGATTTTATTAATGACATCAGGCTGTCAGCCAAAAGGGTTTAATGAATGCAAAACACATAAAGGATGAGTTAACAAGAAAGACGAATTCATTCTTTTCCAACGAATAGAGCTAGAATTTGCAAACGTTTAGATAAAGGGTTGGTTGACACAATCTAGAACAAGGTTTTGAAAGAGAAAGATAGGATAAAGAAAGGAAGGGGAAGAAAGAGAAGAAGAGAACTAAACGTGTTCTATACTGTATAAACTAGATCATTTCAGAATTAGGATACAACCGTTTGACCTCTCCAATCTATGGATGAATTCCGTTAGAGGATTGACTAGTAGACGCTTGTTCAATAACTAATATCGAAGTTACCAAGTCCAGTAACTTCTAGTTGATTCTGTTGAAAGATCTATCGAATTAACTATTGGAAGAGTAACAAAGTCTAACTAACTGAATCCTATTATATTAAGCGAGCAATTTCTGTATTTTCATATCTGGTTATTTATTTATATTCAACGTTCATATCTTGTTATTTATGTTCAACGGATCTCGGAAACGGCTCTAACGATTTCCACGAAATTTGGAACATAGTCGGTCTATGATATAAAAATTCGATTGCACTAAGTCTTATCCTTGGGAAAACTCGCAGAACGACATAAAAGGATAATTCATCCTTGGCTGAAACAGCTGTGGATAGTAAGAAAGTGAGTGAGCGAGTGAGTATGTGAAAAATCAAAATATTGCATCCCCGAAATTCATAAGATGACGTATAGCCAGCTGTGAAATATAAACACGATCATTTTAGAAAATTGTGTTCTGTTTATCAATAAATAAAAATAACGAGCTAAGCTCAGTGCCCCGATATTAAATCTTAACTGAGGAAACTTTAATGTGGAGAAATCTAAAATTATATTAAAATCAAACATCGGGTTGCTTGTTGGAGTAAGTGATAATGCGCCGTTTAATAATCAAGAGAACCCAAGTTCGAATCTCGAAAAGTTTTTGACCACAGCACAATCACATAGATAAGGCCACCCCGTCTTTCGGAGGAGACGATAAGTCGTCGGTCCCGACTACCTAAAAAGAAGTAGTCGTCATCTCTCATCATCATCGGTCTCACTCATTACCCACGCACAAGCCTAAATGTGCGTACAGATTTACGCGCGGCGAACACGAGCAATTCACTTTTAATCAGCTGATGCCAAGCTTTTTATTTTACCGTTTCTGTACAAATACAGATATAATCAGCTGATGAAAAGTGAATTGCTCGTGTTCGCGGCGCGTAAATCTGTACGCACATTAAGAGCTTATGTGGGCATCACCCTCAGTATTATTATTACAAATACTATATTGTATTCATAGCCTATAAGCAGAATGAATGCAATATTTGCAAAAACTGAATGACATTGGAATACAAATATAATTAGAATGCAAATTACAGGTAAAAATAGAGTACAAATACAGTAGATATTTACTAATACATTAGAAAAATGAATTGATATTTGCAGACATGATTCTGGGTTCGATCAGAGCAATAAATCAAAATACTACACATCGAAAATAGAAGTTGAATATTGAAGTGTGGAGCCCTCAGTCCCTAGAACTATGAAAAAATTAGGAATTTGAACAAACCAATCAGTTTCTCGATTTCATAGTCTACCCTTCTTTAAACCCTCCACCCACCAAGAATATTTATAGGCTTCGAATTGGCGTCTCATCTCTCTTATTCCGAGCAAAAAGTAACCGAATACTGATACCGGATAGTATTGGGTATTCACACGTTGTTTAGAGCATACAAAACAAGTGGAATCCCGCATAGGAGCACCCTGAAATAGATATGTAGAGGTGCAAGATTTACGACCCACCCCAGATTCGAGAAGAGGGTATAGAGCAGAGAGAGAGCAGATGGAGTAAACTGTGAGTGCGAGTGAGTGAGTAACAGTAGGGGTGGAAGATGCTAAGTAAAGGGAGACTACGATCAAATAAAGAAAAAGTACTCTTTTATGAAAGGTCAACATTTTATCAATGCGTTTCTTAGCCCAAAGATTTATATTCTGGGAGAAAAATAGAGTATCTGGTTTTGTGGTGAGATGCATGTTGCAGGAAACCTCAAGAGATGATCACCTCTTTTTTCAATATTAATTTATTCTCCCAATTGACTAATATATTAGTATTTGGAGTTTCAAAGGAGGAATATCATAATTGAAGTAATAAAACATTCAATAAACTGTCTAGGAAATTGGGCGAAATCAAGATAGAATTGGTTGAGGTAGATTGAAGATTTGACGACTGTAGCTTGTAGATTTGAATAATCTGAATTAAATTTTATACCTACTGTTACCATGTATTTCATACTGTAAGTCAAGTGCAACTAGTTTCTGATGGAATATCTTAGATTAGAATCACAGAATTAATAATAGCAGAATTAATTATAGGAGTTTTCTCTGATTAGAATATAACGTATTTTAGATATTGAGAAATAGAATTGAAAGAGAACTACATTTTTGAGAATTATAATAAAGAACTATAGGATAATAGAGTGTATAGAATAACAAAGTATCCGATACAATGCAATGATAAAGAAGTAGCTTATAGTTATCTATTGGAATATCACCTAAAGGTGCGCACAGATATACGCGCCGCGAACATGAGCAATTCACTTTTAATCAGCTGATTATATCTGTATTCTTACAGAAACGGTAAGATACAGATATAAAAAGCTTGGCATCAGTTGATTAAAAGTGAATTGCTCATGTTCGCGGCGCGTTAATCTGTACGGACCTTTACAAAGTCAAAATATCTGCCTAAAAACACTGAAGTCTCAATGTTTGATGTTGAGCAAGCTAATGATAAAACGCCAAGGTAGCTCATATAATTGATTGTCATAATTATTAGGGCTTTGACGGTGGCGAACAATTAGCAATCAAATTATAGATGCTGCTAAAATGATTAATCATAACCTCCTTAATAGTTCCGTTCAATGGCTGACACGCGGGTTAGCGCGTGCGGGAGTGTAGGTAGTTTATAGTTTTAGTGCTGTAGTATATAGACTGTAGTAGTGAGAAGGCTATAGTGGTTATAGTATAGTAGCAGCTACTATTATCATATCTGTTGGTGTAAGTTTTCCTTCAGAGACTGTACTATTATTTTTGATGTCTTCATAACGAATCGTCTACCTACAACATACTGTACTCTTAATTATTATCCTTCGAGTAACACTCTTCTTATCGACTTTCCTGACAATGTTAATTAATCAGTACTTCTTTGAGGTTTGTATCATCTTATTAATATCCTCGTTAGCGCTATTTTACAAGAATATGTAAATTCAAGTGAAATAAATGTATCTAACGTCCAGGATAAATGAGTTATTGAACTTTGCTACTGTGGAACGTGTGATAATCATTTCGTTAAGGTGTTGAGCAACGTATTATAATTTCCTTTCTTCATAGAGTGGTAATAGTTAGCATATTAAGTGGATCCGTGGATCATGATTAAAATTTCAAGATGAACTTTAATCAAGAATAATTGCTGTACACTGACTTGAAAACAGAGAAATTCAAAGATCTCTCTTTATAGAGTTGTTGAATGTTTTATAAGAGATGGCTTAGAACCACACAAGTCTTACAAGGCTATGAAGGATTTTGCATTTTTCCCAATAGCAATGGTTTTTATCCATTGATTTCGCTTTTATTTTGAAATATTTTGAAATAAAATTCAATGTGATGTACATAATCATTATTTTTTGAATCTACAGTTTCTCTCTTGGGGTCGATTTCCGAGCTCGGGATTTAGCTAAGCTCTAGACTTTAAACAGCTGGAGACAGAAAAATGGCTTTTCGAAAAGAGGCATAGTCACAGTTTTTATGACAATCTTTATTTTCTCATTTATATGTGGAAACGAAAATTTGACGAAATGAAACATTCCTATTAATTCAAAATAGCTGAAACTTAACACTTATTTTCTCTTTATTTTATTTTGTGTCCAATGTTCTAGTTTTTCGAAATTTAATTTAAACGTTATGATTATGACTATGACTATGACCACGATATTCAGATGAAAATCTTCTTCTATTTACCGTGACTATGACTACTATGAATACTACTAATTTGGGAAAGCCAATTTTCTGGCTCCAGCTGTTTAAAGTCTAGAGCTTAGCTAAATCCCGAGCTCGGAAACCGGCCCTTATAATCTCGCTTCAAGTCTTCAAAGAAATAATGATTCATCTCTTATGAAAATAAAGATTGCTAATGAGGAATAATTATAAGTTACTAGCCGTCAGGCTCGCTTCGCTCGCCATATCCGTCTAGCCAGGGGGCTCCGCCCCCTGGACCCCCGATTAGATCGTCCAAGAATGAGATCAGTAGGCTCGCTTCGCTCGCCTGCATTTTTCATTTGGGCATTTTTATCATATTTTAGGACAATCCAGTCGGGGGTCCAGACTAAACGGCTGGCTAAACGGATATGACGAGCGAAGCGAGCCTGACTGCTAGTAATATAATATTCCCAGGATTGAAGTAGCAGTGCCCAATCAATTTTTCCGCGATAAATGCATTTAAATCTTCAACTTGGTGCCAACCTAACAAAGTCAACTCAACTTAATGCCAACCTGACAAAATTATTAATTTAGTTGCCAGTTAACAACTGTTTCGAAGAGGTACTCTATCTAGATTATATTTCTATAGTATCATATGATATGGAAATTTCAATTATGATTAAGAGATTGGGAGAAGAAGAATATACATGCTAAAAGACGAACTTTAAACCCTTAAAAACAACCCTTAGAGTTAAAATATTGCCAAAAGATTTCTTAGTGCGCCTCTGAAGGGCCATCTGAACATACCTACCAAATTTGAACGTTTTTGGTCCGGTAGATTTTTAGTTATGCGAGTGAGTGAGTGAGTGAGTCAGTCATCCAGTCAGTCAGTCAGTCAGTGAGTGAGTGCCATTTCGCTTTTATATATTAGATATTGCGTTTTGGGATGGAAATGAATTGTACAAAATAAAAAAAAAAATAATAGTAATTTAATATTTTCTATTTTGTGAAACTAAGCTTATCCTGAAACTGCACTGCTGTCCTGTCTATTAAAAGAGCCTGATTTATTTATACAGTAAATTCAATTCTATGTGCTCATTTCTATTGATATGGGACCTAATGAATAAATTATCAGAATATAGCTTCTGGGTATGACAATCCAAGAAATGTTTCTTCTGAATATTTCAAAAGTGTGCCTATTCACAACTGAATGAATTAAAGTCTCAGAATTTCATAATATGAATTTCTAAGTTCCTGGCTAATGCGGTTTCGAGATGTTAGTTTCATTTTCTGTTTTTACGCAATCTTGGTTGAAAAACTGGTCAAAAAACAGACCAAAACAATCCTGATTCTCCTAAAAGAGTGCTGGATAATTGACAGTTACGCTTTCCCCTAATTCCTCATTTATCCCCTCTATCCTTCTAGACCTATCCTACTCTCTATCAGTAGCTCAGTATCCATCCTTCTCCATCCAAACAGTGTTTTGTGTTTACTGTCTCTCTCACAGCACTTCCTTCATTCTCGCATCATCTTCTACATATAAAATTATTTTGTGAAGTCCTCAAACCGGTTCGTATTCTAATCCTTGACCCCAGGTTGCTGCTAGCTACTCGACTCAGCTCTACATAAGATGGAAGAAAGCAACTGGTTTCTGATAGTTTGGCTTCACAATTATTGGTCGAAAATGATTTATTCGCCTTCAACGCGTGCAAGCTTTTCGAAATCTAACAGAATCTTAGAATCTGCATGATATTTAACTACCATATTTAGTGGTTGATATTTTCAACTGCATGATATTTAACTCTGCATATTTAACTACCTACCCATCACGTAGGCTTCTTGCGAAGTATTTGTCATACACACCTCCTCTTTTATAACATACCAACTAGATAGAAATATCAATCATAACTTACAAAAATATTCTTGTAACTTACTAACAAGTCAATCATTGTCGTTGGATTTAGTTAGCCGTTTGTGTACAAAATAATAAAATTTTCTCATTTTCTGAGCCGCAATAAGTGACATTTCCAATTGACTCTCCCTGTTTTTATAACGATGAATTCTGAAATTATGTAGGGTTATGTTTATCTGTTGTAAAACAGGGAGAGGTAATAGAGATAAAGAGAACACACTTTCATTTATTTATTACCTCAACACTGGAAATAGACTATATCCGAAATTACTCATATTAAGAACAGTGATTGGATCTTGAAACTCATTCATCTCTTTCATAGAGTCGTCGTGTCAATCTTCCAGATATCATAGACTATAAACACACCGATTGCAAGTCGAGCATGCTTCAATATCAATCGAGAAAACACTCTCATTTATTTATTATCTCAACACTGGAAATATATCCGAAATTACTCATATTAAGAACAGTGATTGGATCTTGAAACTCATTCATCTCTTTCATAGAGTCGTCGTGTCAATCTTCCAGATATCATAGACTATAAACACACCGATTGCAAGTCGAGCATGCTTCAATATCAATCGAGAAAACACTCTCATTATTTATTATCTCAACACTGGAAATATATCCGAAATTATCATATTAAGAACAGGATTGGATCTTGAAACTCATTCATCTCTTTCATAGAGTCGTCGTGTCAATCTTCCAGATATCATAGACTATAAACACACCGATTGCAAGTCGAGCATGCTTCAATATCAATCGAGAAAACACTCTCATTTATTTATTATCTCAACACTGGAAATATATCCGAAATTACTCATATTAAGAACAGTGATTGGATCTTGAAACTCATTCATCTCTTTCATAGAGTCGTCGTGTCAATCTTCCAGATATCATAGACTATAAACACACCGATTGCAAGTCGAGCATGCTTCAATATCAATCGAGAAAACACTCTCATTTATTTATTATCTCAACACTGGAAATATATCCGAAATTATCATATTAAGAACAGGGATTGGATCTTGAAACTCATTCATCTCTTTCATAGAGTCGTCGTGTCAATCTTCCAGATATCATAGACTATAAACACACCGATTGCAAGTCGAGCATGCTTCAATATCAATCGAGAAAACACTCTCATTTATTTATTATCTCAACACTGGAAATATATCCGAAATTACTCATATTAAGAACAGGGATTGGATCTTGAAACTCATTCATCTTTTTCATAGAGTCGTCGTGTCAATCTTCCAGATATCATAGACTATAAACACACCGATTGCAAGTCGAGCATGCTTCAACGTCAATCGAGAAAACACTTTCATTTATTTATTACCTCAACACTGGAAATATATCCGAAATTACTCATATTAAGAACAGGGATTGGATCTTGAAACTCATTCATCTCTTTCATAGAGTCGTCGTGTCAATCTTCCAGATATCATAGACTATAAACACACCGATTGCAAGTCGAGCATGCTTCAATATCAATCGAGAAAACACTCTCATTTATTTATTATCTCAACACTGGAAATATCCGAAATTACTCATATTAAGAACAGGATTGGATCTTGAAACTCATTCATCTCTTTCATAGAGTCGTCGTGTCAATCTTCCAGATATCATAGACTATAAACACACCGATTGCAAGTCGAGCATGCTTCATATCAATCGAGAAAACACTCTCATTATTTATTATCTCAACACTGGAAATATATCCGAAATTACTCATATTAAGAACAGGGATTGGATCTTGAAATTCATTCATCTCTTTCATAGAGTCGTCGTGTCAATCTTCCAGATATCATAGACTATTAACACACCGATTGCAAGTCGAGCATGCTTCTCCTCCAGTTTTTATTTGTCTAATTAACATGACTGGTTTGATTTACATCCGTGTACTAATGAGATTAATATGCTGTTAGTATGTGGCGTACACTACTCATGTCTTTGGTGACATAAGTAATTCGCTTATGAATTATTATAGCATAGCATAGCATAGCTGGGCTTCAACTGGTCATTCTAATGTCGTCTCTTCTTTATTTATGCCTTGTTCTTCTAAATTTATTGCCCACCTTCTGCTACTTCGCGTTCCTATTCTTCTTCTACTTCTTTTCGTCTCGCCTGTTGCCTCTGTTCTGTCTTGATAAGCTATTAATAATTGCTCAGCTGTGGACTTTGTTTCGCTTGTTTTAATGCTCACAGGAGTTCAATTGGTTGTTAAAGTGTTACAAGATGTTGATAATTTTATTGTTATTTGATTTGGGAAGAAATAAATTTAGTAGAATAGTTCCTGAATTCAAACCCCTAATGTGATTTACCTATCTCTTTTCTGTATAGGGCTACTTGTAATATAAATAGAAAGAAAAATAAAAATCTCAGTTCCCTTTTTGAAATATTTTATCACAACATGTTTCGGACATTGATGCCATTTTCAAGTGATCACTAGGGTACTGAGATTTTTATTTTTCTTTATATTTGCAATTTACCTACTTGGTTTGGATGTATAGTTTCAACTCGTTTTTTTGTTTTGTTTTCATAGACTTGAAAATGGCATTAGCAGCCAAAACATGTCGTGATGAAATAATTTAAGAAGGGTACTCAGATTTATATTTTAACTTATATTAAAAAGTAGCCCTAAAGAAAGAAAGACAATAACTTTACGCTTATTTGAATATGGAAGATCGATCACTATCTACAAAATTTCTTAACATCATCTGAGCCAAGCTATTTCCAATGATTGAATTTTCCATTGCTATTCTGTTTGTCATTACGACCAAGATAAACATAACCCTACATAATTTCAGATTCTGAACAGTTCGTTAAATATGAATGCAGGGTTTACTGAAAATATCTCAATTCATATTGTATTGAGTGGTTGACTAAACAAATGGTTACGGTATAAATATTGTTGATCGAACCAAAGGCGACTCTCACATGCTTTAAACAATCGAATTTTTTATTGGAGATATTTGAAGGAATTTGAAGTCAATTTTGAATAATAATCTAATAAAATGAATCCTTTCAAATTTTCCTCATCCACTGTATTTGAACAGATTGGAACGTCTCCAATGTCACACCTGTTTCAGAAACTCAACTTTCGCATACTGTATCAGTAATATGAATCTATCAAAGATATTTAAAGAGCTAGTTGATCATTAAAATTCTATCTCAGTCACGACTCTTCATTATTATCTGATGATGAATTTTCAATTCAATCTGGGTTTTGTAATGGAAATACTGTTTTTGATAATGCCATTAAGGTAGTCATATTAAAACATAAGTAGAAACATAACCTATTTTTGGACATTTTATCAATTTATCATAATTTGGGAATGGAATAGATTTGGGCCAAGCCTGTTGTCCTTCCTAATCATATTTATATGATTTGTAATTCTGTCCCACGAATAAATGAATGAATGAATATTTACAAAGTTGGATTAGCAGCCAAAACATGTCGTGATGAAATAATTTAAGAAGGGTACTCAGATTTATATTTTAACTTATATTAAAAAGTAGCCCTAAAGAAAGAAAGACAATAACTTTACGCTTATTTGAATATGGAAGATCGATCACTATCTACAAAATTTCTTAACATCATCTGAGCCAAGCTATTTCCAATGATTGAATTTTCCATTGCTATTCTGTTTGTCATTACGACCAAGATAAACATAACCCTACATAATTTCAGATTCTGAACAGTTCGTTAAATATGAATGCAGGGTTTACTGAAAATATCTCAATTCATATTGTATTGAGTGGTTTGACTAAACAAATGGTTACGGTATAAATATTGTTGATCGAACCAAAGGCGACTTCACATGCTTTAAACAATCGAATTTTTTATTGGAGATATTTGAAGGAATTTGAAGTCAATTTGAATAATAATCTAATAAAATGAATCCTTTCAAATTTTCCTCATCCACTGTATTTGAACAGATGGAACGTCTCCAATGTCACACCTGTTTCAGAAACTCAACTTTCGCATACTGTATCAGTAATATGAATCTATCAAAGATATTTAAAGAGCTAGTTGATCATTAAAATTCTATCTCAGTCACGACTCTTCATTATTATCTGATGATGAATTTTCAATTCAATCTGGGTTTTGTAATGGAAATACTGTTTTTGATAATGCCATTAAGGTAGTCATATTAAAACATAAGTAGAAACATAACCTATTTTTTGGACATTTTATCAATTTATCATAATTTGGGAATGGAATAGATTTGGGCCAAGCCTGTTGTTCCTTCCTAATCATATTTATATGATTTGTAATTCTGTCCACGAATAAATGAATGAATGAATATTTACAAAGTTGGATGAGCAGGCAAAGGTAATGGTAATTTCAGAGGATAATTTTCTTATCAGAACGATGTTTTTAAAAAGTCAACATTCAAATTTATGATAAAGGTAAGGTATTTATTATAATTGTAAAGGTAATCTCAGAGGATAATTCTTATCAGAACGATGTTTTCAAAAAGGTCTACATTCAAATTTATGATTCAAAAGTGATGAACTGAAAATTCTTCGTGAATAAACTTTATAGAGTGATGAAATTGTTTACAGTTCCAATAAGGTCGCAAGCTCTTTGTGGTGAATTATTTACAAATGGCAACTTGAGTTAATTTTTCAGACGATGTTTTGACTTTTTGAGCAATATTCTACTACTTCTGACAAGTGCCAATACATATCATTAATGGAAATCTGAAATTGAGTCAAATTGGAGGAACCAATCTAGACTCACTTACAAAGTAATACATTACTGTAAAGTAATACTTTACAGATTGTAAAGGAAACAATCTAGACTCACTTACAAAGTAATACATTACTGTAAAGTAATATTTTACAGATTGTAAAGGAAACAATCTAGACTCACTTACAAAGTAATACATTACTGTAAAGTAATATTTTACAGATTGTAAAGGAAACAATCTAGACTCACTTACAAAGTAATACATTACTGTAGAGTAATATTTTAGAGATTGTAAAGGAAACAATCTAGACTCACTTACAATGTAATACAACAACTTACAGTACAATAACGTCTTTTTGACTTCAGCGTCTACACTGAAGCAAATGAAAGGTATAAATCACAAGCATTTCAAGCTAGTCTGCTAATATGTATGTTGCATTACTCAAATGCATGCAGATAAACCCAACTCGAACTTGAAACACTGAGTCAACGAGGAAAATGTGCAGTTCAATATTTTCTTACACAAACAGTAGTTGAAAAGTAGATGTTTATCGTATTTGTACTAAGATACAATCAGCCCACGAAAATGAATACCAAAGTTAACAGTTTATCGCGTTAGTGGCATTTTGAAAGCAAACTTATGAAACAGTGCATTTCCTCATAATGGCAGTAAATACTAATTATATTCATGAGGGTTGTGGAGTCACGAAAGAAAGCAATCAGGTTTTTCTTCCAGCTCGTATGATATCAGAGGCGGGTTGATATCGATGCTGTAGTTAAAAATAGTATCACTTTTTGTGTAGTTGAGAAGTTGATATTGTGGTAATTATTCATATTGAATGAAAAAGACTAATAAATTGTCAAAAACCACAGATTTATTGATACTTAGAAAGACCGGTTTCGGTTATTACAGTTTATAAACTGAGTTTATCAGAGATTGACAATGGTGTAATAACCGAAACCGGTCTTTCTAAGTTTTCTGTGGTTTTTGACAATTTATTAATCTTTTTCATTCAATAAAAATAGTATCACTCAGTAAATGTCTTTAATAAAAGGTGAAAGCTCTATAAGTTTCATCAGACAATAACAATACGTGGTATTTGTATTTTCTCTGATAATCATGTAATGGGAAATTTGAGTCATATTTAAAATTCAAATTCAAATTTCGTTTGATAAAATTTGTTGAATGACAATTGATATTGTGTAATTTTTCCATAATTGAAAAAACAAAGTTTTATTTTGTCACATTCACTTTTATTAGTCATTAATACAAAACTGTTCTGTAGTTCTGAGTTCTGTATTAATCTATTAATGTCTAATACAAAAGTAAAAAAGTGTAAAATTGGATGTGACAAAATAAAACTGTGTTTTCAAATTTCATTGTCAAAATCATAACGTCTTTGACATCATCGATTTATTGGAGAAGTAAGGTCCAACTCTAGTAGATATTGTTTCTACTAACTACTTCAAACACACCGAAAAATTAGTTTCCAAATCAAATATCTATGCGTTTATTACAAAAATACATTTTCGCCACACTGCACAGAAAGCAGCTGTTTTCCAGTCCCTACGTAGATCTGAAAGACATTGTTTGCAGACGACTCTCGTCTGACGTCAGAACAGGTTTCTTTCCGGCCTAGGCCGGAAAGAGTACCCTTTCCAGCCGCTAACATGGAACTAAGAAAGGTGATCAAAAAACAGCTGATCAAAAAAACTTTTCATTATTTGTGTTCATTATTCAATAATTAAAACATAATAATATCATCTTATTGTCATTTCAAAGAATAAAAAAGTATAAACACAACCTCCCACATAATTGAACATAATCTTTTAGGTTATTTAGACAAATCAGAATGAAAAATAAAAATACTTGGACAATTTCCTGATATTCAGATTACCTCAGATTTGCTAGAGCTATGACCTTCCACTTCTGCTATCGGAAGTGCTTAGTAAACAATTATTATTATTTTATATATATTGTTTATTTTTTGTGTGTGGCGAAAAATAGCGTTCGCACCACGGGCAAAAATGGTTTTTTCCGGCTGTCAATCTTTTCTAGTCCTCGGCCTACGGCCTCGGACTTGAAGACCGATTTCGAGTCGGAAAAATCTCATTTTCTGTTCTAGGTGCGAAATATACTATTTTCAGAATAATTGGCAATGAAAATGATGTGACCTTCCTGGCATTTCAGTTTTCAGTGATGACTTGAATGTTTTAGATTTGAATTGTGAATTGAAAACAACCCGAAATTTGGAACGTAACATGCTTTTAATTAAATATAATTTGCAACTTTCAATCAAAGTAGGATTGAAGGATATTTGTATGTCTAATGAGGATGATGTAAAGGCAGTGTGATTATCTGAAACGTTTCCAAGAGTCAAGCATCCCTATTTGCACTAAACCGATGAAGCTCTATTTATTTTCTAATTTGTTTCTCAAATTGGCTACTGCATCACAAGTATTTTATTCTCTCGCTTGTCCAATTTCGTGTTCATTCACTTCCATATATTCCTATCTACTTCCATCCTCACACTTGTATGAAGCTTTTGTCTTTCTCAAACATTATAATAATCTGTGATTTGGATGCGTCTAATACTTTATCAAAATCCTACAATAAATTCAAGCACCCTCAAAACTTCTGCAATGTAATTTTTCAAAGTAAATCAAACATTTGTTCGGTTTAAGTGTCTCAGAAACTATTCCTCCTGCTGAGTTGTAATTTATTTCTCCAATACTTAATATTTATCTTTTATTCTTCTGTTTGATAGTTTACTTTCCGTTTTATCTATTTTCTGATAGTCTAATTTTATCGATTTCTAATAGTCTACTATATCCTTAGTCTACAATCTGTAATGATCTACAATCCTTTGTAATAAATATTCTCAATATATCCCTCCTTATTTGATTCCACTCTATCAAGATTTTTCTTTATCTTTTCCCTTATTATATTGAATTGGGTTATAAGTTATCGTGCTTTCAAAAGATGTGGCTCATAACTTAGCATTGATTAATCTGAACTTGGACTATTATATGAAATAGAATAGAAACCGTTTTGGGCTGTAGCCTCTGGTATCGCTCTGAAAGTTAATGATAAGCTCGTATGCTTTTCATACAACTTGTTTCTTACATTCTCGTCTTCTGCCATTTTGATCTAAAGTCCTATTTGAAAATCTTCCCTTATCACTCATTCTCTTTTAGACACCCACAGGTCCAGTTGCACTGAAGCCTATTCAATTTTAATCCTGATTAAATTCCACGAGAGCCAATCACAGAAGCCTTCTTCTCAGAAAAACCTTCTCCGATTGGTTCTCGTGGCATTAAATTAAAACTTTTAATCGGGATTAAAAGTTAACAGACTTTTGTGCAACCAGATGATAGTCTTTTTTCTTCTCTAACTCTTATTCTTCAACTTCTCTCTCGTAACTTTTATTTAACTCTTTAACTTCTTATCTTAAATTATATTTTCTTAATTATTATCAAACGAAAATCCAAATTGAATGCTGTAATTATTTCTATTCACTATTATCCTTTAACTATCCTTCTCTTAACTCTATAACTACTTATATTAAATTTAAATCTCTTTATTACTATTAAATTTTATAAAACTTTAAAGCGAAAAAGCACTAACATTGTTTGATGTGGCGACGTCCGTTTCGTCCAGCACGAAACGGACGTCGCCACATCAAAGAATGTGAGTGCTTTTTCACTTTAAAGTTTTATAAAATTTAATAGTAATAATAATAGTGGAAACAATATGGATAACCAACAATAAATCTCTTTCTTCTTCTCTTGACGGTATACTACTAGGCCTACTTATGTTAAACTCTATTCTCAACTCTTAACTCTACACTTCTCCAACATTCTTCTCTAACTCTTCCAAACCACATAGCTCCAAGTAGTGGGTCTACTGCAAGAATGGTATACTGTACATTTTTCAAGTCAAACACAGAGGAGTACTATGAACTGTGAATGTAGGGCCGTACTGTCGGTTGCTAGTAACTTGTCTATTCATTGCATCGCGTCCCACCGAGTGATATATTTGTAATTGGATTCTTTTGTCAGGTTTCCAACGACCAGTCATAGTCAGGTACTACTTCGAAAAGCAATACTAGACGGCACACGCCTGGCTTTAATTATTACACCTTCAATTGCTTCTTAAGCAGTGTCTGGGGCACAGCAACACGACTATTAGAGCTCTTAACACTAAAAAAACTCAACGCCAAAAAGAAGATTCGAAGCTTGAAAGATTGAGGGCTTGGAGTTGAAGAGTTTGCTTTTTTGATGTTAAGGTATGACTGATTTTAGTTGATATTGTTGATTTTTTGTCAAAGCGACAATTAGAATTCTCAACTCTGAAAAAACTCAAAGAAAAAAGAAGATTCGAAGTTTGGAAGATTGTGGGCTTGTACTTGATGAGTAGGCCTATGCTTTTTTGATAAGTATCACAGATTTTAGTGGCTTTTGCTGATTTTTGGTCTTCAGTTTCGTTTATTTCGTGAACTTTGTCAAGCTCTGAACTCATTTTGTTTGTATTCTTTCAAGTTATCGAGTTTTTCCAAAATGTTTTCGAATAATTCGCCAATTTCGTGAAACTCTAAATTTGTGTTTTATCTTGTCCAAGAGCTACTACACTTGTCTATACTTGACTTGTTAATAAAACTTCTAAACTTGGTTAGAAAATAGGAGAGACAATACGCTGTTGTGAAGTTGAAAATTCATAACAAATCAATGTAGAAATTGTGATGCGATGGGAAAATTGAGAAATTTCTAGATAGATTGAGAGTTATCAAAAAGAAAGGATATCTCAAGATTAGTGTATAGATACACTATACCATATAACATCCTTGGGATAATCCTACTTGAAGACCTTCAGATATCAGGGAAGATGAGAGAGTTTCAAATTTATTCATTCCTTGTACAATATTACAAAAATAATCAAATTGACATGTTCAATGTATAAATACAAAACATCAAAGTACAAGAGAATGTAAAGCCTCAGTTTATCAAGAGTGTTTGAATTTTTCGATAATTTTGTTAAACTCTACATTTGTATTCGATTTTTCCAAGTGCTCCGACTCTTGTCCACTGAACTTGTTAATAAACTTCAAACTTGGTTACAAGGTAGAAGAGACAATTTGCAAAGAAGTTGTCAATTCATAAGACGTCAATAAGAAAATGTGATGAGATGAGGAAAATGAGGAATTTCTAGATAGATTGAGAGTTATAAAAAAGGATAATTCTAGTGGGTGACCTTTGGATATCAAGAAAGATGAGAGAGAACAGAAAAGAACTGTGGACAATAGAAAATATGACCCGTGGACATGCAATTTGAAACGAAATTAATCTACTTAACTTAGAAGTTAGAACCAAAATTCATGAAATGGAGTGGAATTGATGGAAGATTTAGGCCTGTCTCAGGTTTTATATGACTAGCGGGTAAAAAAAAGTTGTTGGAAATGCCCTGAGGATTGTCTTATAATTGGTTATAGTAGCCTAGCCTCAAACAGTTATTAATCTACAAGGATAAAATTAATATAAAAGCCGAAATTCAAAAAACTAAGTTTGATCATTACGCTTCAATTTATCATCAATGTTCATCTATTTGAATACATATTGGCACATTATAACTAGAATTTAATGATTACAGGTACAGCTCTCTATACAGAAATTGAACTTCTGGTCTCCTAATGACTATAATTACAATTTCACAAGTAAATAAGCTTTCCCTATTGTTCATTATCATACAGAATTTTTTTGAACGCTGTACATTGTTGAACACTATAAACTCAGGTTATGTTCTAGATTTCGTCGAATTCCAATTAGTATGCTAATTTTCTGTGAGATAACAACGAATTGAGAAAAAATACAAATTACTGAATGAGGAAAACAGGATGGTGGCTTGTGTTGTTTGAATAACTTGTTGTAGCGTTTCCAGAATTTCGAGAATTTTTAATGAGTTGAAATTGATTTTTTCACGCTACATTACGCTAGAAAAATAGTAGGAAATTAGTGAGAAGACACTATTTGGAGTAGTTCGTGATGTAAATAATTTAATACCTGGATAAAACTACTTGAGCTTCTAATTATCTAGTAACACGTCATTAAAAATTATTCCAATTAGGGCTCAATCACCACTCTCTCACTATTTAGATGTGATAATCAGGTGCATGACTACCCTACAATTAGAGCAGACTAAATAGGGGAGACTAACATGAGAATGGAGATTCCCAAGTACAGAATACTTGTTATGAGTTAAATAGCTTATTCTCTTCATTGCTCTATTAATCTACTCAGAGGACAATAGTGTTTTAGGAAATGTATTCTTGATTTTATCAGAAATTGAACGAAGTTTAAGTAAACTTATACGGTAGGTAGGCTAGTGTAGTTGAAGTGAACTATAGTGAGGTCCACGTTATAATGGCAGTGGAGAAAGATAGGAGATCAACGTTGACGATCCTCTGTCTTGTCAATGGAGGGTAACTGATATAGGTTTATTAATGTAATATTAACTGTTCATTCTTGTTTGAAATAATCGATTATATTTTATCAAGCAAGACATTATATTATTTAATGATTTAATAATAGGCCTACATTTTCATAATCAAGATTGAATATTTAAATAACCTTTAATTCAATCCTTGACCAATATAGAAGACTTAACCAATGGGTAGTACCGTCATAAAAAATATTCTTATCAATTTAAGTCAAAATAGAATAGCTTATTAGTCTCTAACTAGGTGCCTAAATATAAAAAAAATATATAAAAAAAGATTGAACATTTTGTTAATTAATTATATTTCTAAATTGTTAAAAAACGACCTGGCAACAGAGTGAAGCAAGAAAGAGATAGCCCTATTTATTGATCGATAAACAAGGATAGCAATACAATTGCTAATCAAACACTGCCATTATAACGGAGACCTCACTATAAATAGTAATGTCTATCCACGTCTTTTGTAATAGAGGACTATCTATTTTGAAATAGAGGACTCAAAAAGTAGTCAAAGTTAACTGTCATCTGCTGTTCTATCACTTTATGCGAATTCGTGAATTTGTATAAAACAACGCTTCAATATTCACTGTAAATAAAATGTTTATTGGAAAATGCTAAACAGTGAAATATTACGTACTTTCTCTTCTCTTCATATGATTATCGTGACAATAATCTCCCATCAATATTTTGCAAAAGACGAATCGAAATTTAATCAACAGTTCGGACGGTTTTTGTCAACGTAATCCATCTGATAAAATGAGAACTTTGTAGAGTTGTCCATCTCAGAAAAAATTGTAAAGTTAATGTTACTTATTTGAATATCATAGATTGACACATAAACTTGTACATTTCATATTTTCTCAAATAATATACATTTCAATCGCCATCTAAATCAATTCCTGTTATTATTACTTTCTTCAAATCACATTACCTCTTTACAGCATACAAAGTTGTCGATTGACTTGGAAATTGCAAGGTTGATGCATTCTGTGATTAGTATTGAATTATTGTAATCCTCAAACGATTGATTGAAATACTCGTACTACAACTTTGATTGATATGCAGATTGAAGAGTGGAGAGTGTATAATTATGATTTTTGTAATTTCTTAATTTATTCTACTTATGACTGTATTAGAAGCTGGATAATGGTACAGTGTTCCAAAGATTACTCTACTTCATAGGATTTGAGATATTCTTGTCCAAAGAATTATTGACGGATTTCTATTTTGAAATTACCGTGCAAATTATTATTAGCATAATTATTGTGTACTTTTCAATCTACGTGCAAATGATTAGTAGAGAATGAAACCTGATTAATAGTACAGGCTCAGCCTAGTTTTTCCTCCAATGTCATAATTGTATTATGATTATATTATTTTATAAAATAAATGAAAAATGAAAATGATTCAATTAAATTTGCACATGCAGGAAGTATTATTATATTTTTTCAGATCTGATTGTTGGGATTTAATGACAATCGACAAATATACAAATAAATTAAATTCAATTTGTAGGATAGTTTGGTACTTGAATAGTTGAAAAATATACAAATTATCTACACTGTGATGGAAATATACTTTACTGTTCTCTTTTAAGATTAAACTGACATGAATCATTCAGAAAAATCATTCGCTTTTTGATTGATATTAAAGCTTAATTTACATTCGAGTTGATTATGATATTCAACTTCAACCATAAGTCTACTGTGATGGAAACTCTACAGCTCTTTTTTAAAATGAAACTGACATGAATCATTCAGAAAAATCATTCGCTTTTTGATTGATATTAAAGCTTAATTTACATTCGAGTTGATATGATATTCAACTTTAGCCATAAGTCTACTGTGTTGGAAACTCTACAGATCTCTTTTTAAAATGAAACTGACATGATTCTTTCAGAAAAATCATTCGCTCTTGGATTGATATTTAAGCTTAATTTTCACATTCAACTTGATATGATATTCAGCTTCAACCATAGATCTACACTGTTAAATTCCTCCCTGAGATTTCTTTCCTCATTTATACAATAAGTACATTATTGAAATGATAGGGAGAGGAAAAATAAGGTAACCTCGTGCTATTCCTATCCTAAATTCAGATAAAACATAGCCCGAAATAGGTTAAATATTGTATCTCATATAACATTTTTAAATATTATTGCTAACCTTTTTGAACTTCATTCAATTCAATTCAAAATTCTTTATTCTTAAAAATGCACTATACAATAAAATTGATAGTATTATTATTACTAGAATACCCCTACAAGACTATACGTCTGTGTGTAGGGGTGAACCTACTCAGCACCCAGTGATGAAGATTTAGGTACCATTAACGGTACAACATTATTGTCAAATGTTCGGCACAAATCATGGTATTCCAAAGAAATGTCGAATAGGTACTATTCTATATTCTAAGATTAACTGAATTTGAATTACAGCATGCAACGTCAACGTATTCATATACAAATTTAATTTCATTTCATTTAATTTATTCATAGACAATAGATACAATGCAGGTAAAAGCAACAGGCATTCGCCCAAAACTGCTTTAAACCTTAATTTGGAATACACAACTATTTCACGACTCTGCGAAATCATACGAAAAAGTTCCCCAGATACTTTTATAAGTGAATTATCTCGTAGAGAAAATACTGATTCCGTAGGAAAGAGCTTGGCTTAATTTTTTAATACCCTTCAACAAGCTATGTCCAATCCTCAAGATTCAACCACTATAAATCATAAGAGGTGAGTGGAAATACTCTTCAAGCCACGGCAACTTTTCTATTTTGAATTTAATTTCTGCGAAGGGAAGAAGGAACGCTACCAAGCGTGGATCAAATTTGAACTACTGCCATCATGAAAATATAAATTTATGCTAATAAATTCAAAGCTAATTACGATTCTAGCGGCTTCTAAGTGAGAAGTCAGTTCCATCTTGAGGTAGCATATCTACGACTTTCCGTGTATAATCGAATTTATTTGCAAGAGAGATATGAGATATAGTATATTCGGTCTATACACGAAGATTATTCTTGTAGTACAAGGAATATAGTCGGCCTATACACGGAGATTAGCCTATATAGATATAGACCTACATGTAGAATAGGCTGTGGTTATTTAGCTGCAGGTTATCAAATGCTACGGTCATTGTAAAAACTGGATGCAGAACTCAGATGCATTACGTCATGCATATGGTTTTTGCAGTGTATTATGTATGATTCATGAGAACTTAGCAAATGCATTCACGCTGGGTGTAAGCCAAGAAAAGTAGTGAAGCGGCTTGATTCCTAAGCTTTCGTTTTCTTATTAAGGTTCTGAGTTGTTAGTCTATTAATGCGATCTAAGATTGAGAAGTATGTTGGAGAAATTATTAGAGTTTAGTTAATGTACAAAATAAGAAACAGGGGATAAAAAGTATAGTTAATCCGAGAGCTTGATAGGAAAGTTAACCTCATGAACAAAAAAGGGAAGTTTCAATAAAATCTACTGTTGTGTCTAGAAAATGCCTGGGTGGAAGCGTAGACTTACATAATCTACTAATAAGAGGATTGGTTAATATTTTAGAGTAATAAGAGTAGATTATTCTACAAGCAGAAGACACCGGTTTTGGAACAAGAATAATGAGTAAATGAATTTTCTAAAGAACACTGGCTACTGCGTCTTATGTTATGAAGAACTTTATAAAATCTTCATTTTTTGTTCTCATCAATTTGAAGATGAGAACATTCGGTTTTATCGTAATTCCTAACGGAAACTCAAACCCCTGATTTTAAATGAATATGAATCAATTGAATTATTTGATAGTCAATAATAAATAGGTGGATTTGAGAAAGAATTTAATAGATAAGCAATAATGAAGTTGTTATGGTTATTTATTTATTTACTCTTATGGCTTTTATCGGATGTTCTGCCTTGCCGTATTACCCAATGTCATTTCCTATCAACACTCAAGTTTATAGGTTTTAAGTCTTGGGTTCTTCATTTTTCTCACTAAAAATTTGCACTTTCAATTCCTGAGTTCCTATTTTATAAATTTTAAAATCAAGAAAACTCATTTAAAAAGCAAAAACTATAAAAAATTTAAAATTCAATATTATCATCAAAATTTTTATAGTTTTGCTTTTTAAATGTGATTTTGTGTTTGAAATAGCTTTCTTGATTTTAAAATTAGATTAAGTTGTTATGGTAAGAGATTGGTATGGCATTTGCCGGAGTCCAGATTTAAATCTGAACTGGAGGGCATTCTACTGCAAAACCCTCTATATTCATTTGATGACTTATATTCGTATTTATTATTCTTATTTAGTTATATATATGAGCATACTGGACAATCATCATTTGACGATAATTTAATTGGTAGTGTCGTACAGGAAAATTCTGGAGATACTGATGTAAGTGTAACATTCATATTTTGAGAGACTCCTTTCAATATCGCATTTGAATGATAATAGTATTCCAGCAAACATTCGATATGTCAGCTACGATTGATTGATTGATTGGTTGATTGAGTACTTTATTTATGTAGATTACAATATATACTGGCTTATACACTCATATACAATAGCTTACAATACAGCAAAATTATAGATGAATTTACATAATATAGACTAAGAAAATAATTATTGAACTGTATATGATATGAAAAAGCAATTTGTGATATAATAACTATAGATAATAATTAAATTGTTATGCATCTACATAAATTGGCAGAGCTTTGGACATATCAATGTCCATTCTTCGGAAAGAATATTAAAAATATCCTCCCCACTAACTCTCTACCAAAACTGATGTAAGTGTAACATTTATATTTTGAGAGACTCCTTTCAATATCGCATTTGAATGATAATAGTACTCCAGCAAACATTCGATATGTCAGCTACGATAATAGAATACAAAGATGTATATGTGGTGCAAAAGGCATTCGAAGATTGTGTTGAAGGTGAGTCAGCGAGGGAAATTTTGGAGATATTACTGAAATAAGCGTATAATCTTTATTTTGAAATGCATCCTTCTGTCGGACTTTCAGAGCATCCATACCTCACGATCTGGAACGTTGACTCTGGTATGCTATACTCCAGTAGGATGTTGTACGAAATGGGGTGAGCAGAAACATATGTGTCAGGGTCTCTCGGTTTCAACATGTGTGAGTGCATGCATGTGAGCGTGTGTGAGTGTGTGTTTCACCCTCAGACAAGAGCCGAAAATGATGCAGCCGCTGAGACCTCACCAGGGACGTCAATTTGAAGATTTATGAACACTTGTAGGCCAGGTAGAGGGAAGAAATGAGAATTATAAGCGCTTGCATGGTGAAAGGTGCCTCTAATATCTAACCGCCCTTCTAGATGCTGCAAGGCCTCAGTTCGATTCTTATTCTTGAGCGGGTTGGTTGTGTGTAGCCGTTCGTAAAATTTAGGTTAGATTTCTTTCCCATATTGAGAATATTTCATTACTTTTCCATCAGTTCCTGCATTTTACCGCGAAAAAATAGCAATTTCTACTTATCAATTCGAAATCGGTTACGTTTGGAGCTCGTGTGATATGAGAATACCATAATATTCTTCAACAGAAATAAATCTTCTTCTAATTTGTTGAAAGTGAGCTTGTGAATTAGGAATCGGAAATATTATCCAACGTTTGCAATTATTAAGCTTTCTTGAAAAGGAACCAACCAAATAAAATCGTGGAGTAAGGAGGGAAGAATTTGATAGGCCTAGACCCGGTTGCACTACAACCGGTTAAATTTCAATCGTGATTAATTTCACGAGAACCAATCAGAGAAGGTTTTTTTGAAGAAATCTTTGATTGGTTCTCGTGAAATTATTCAGGATTATAATTTAACTGGCTTCTGTGCAACCGGCACCTGGGTTTTAGGAATGTTTTTTATCGTTGATACAAGGCAACAGAGAAATTCAAACATTTGAATTACACGCTTCATTGTTCAGTTTCTTGACCGTGTTTTTGATTCATGATTGTAATATAATTTTGCGATTTCTATAACTAATACTTTCTTGTATTTCCTCCCGCTTTCCATCGGGTCTGCTTATTTATTTCTAGTGTAAGTTCTTAGTTTCTGTATTAAATCTCTTCAAACAGTTTCAAACATAATTAGAGATCTCTTACAATTTCATACCGATCAATGTTCAAGCAGTGTTCCTTTTTTGATTCCACGATCAATAATCAGTCTTGATTCTATCTGTTTTTTAATATTGATTAAATTTTCAATAAGTGATTCAACATTTGAGTAAATATTATCAGAGACAATTATTATTTTTACTCTATGATATTATTCACTACACTATTTTTATACTATGTTTGTATATTATTTATTCTAATGCTGGAGGCTGAGGCTTAAACTCACTATTCGAAAACATTGTTGATATAGCGGATAGTATTGAAAGTCTTATAGAAATGAGTGAAGAGAAGTGTAATTTTTGTAGTATTTGTTCAAAATTAGAAAGTTTGTTGAGTCGTGATGTGATTGGGAGATCAGTAAAATTCGTTCAACATTCAATTAGAATAATGTGGATACTTTACCAAACATTCGACTCGATTGAATTTGCTACAAGTGTTATCCTTACCTGGAACAAAGAAAAAACATTGTTGAAAAATTTGATGTTTGATAAAGTTTGTAGAGTGAATATTGTGGAACTTCCCCATAATTGAAGAGAATTAAGATATTGTCAATAATCCACTTTATTCCAATTTTCCTATTGAAATGAAGTGGATTATTGACAATTCTCTTCAATAATAAGTCTTCATTATTAAGTCTCTTCAATTTGATGTTAGGAATAAAGAAAATAACTGGATACAATACTTGATAATTTTCTATGATTCTCTAGATAATTCCTGGTTAAAGTTATAGATAGAATCATAGAGTAGAAAACTATATTATTTCGGTCATCTCTGATAGAATCAATCAATATATTGAGTTTGCTATCTCGATCCACTATTACATGCAAAAGTTGATTACATTACACTACAACCAGTTCATTAGAACCCTTTGAAAACTAATAAGGTTACAAATTACTCAATCTATGTAGTTGAGTTATTCAACTAAGGAATAGTTAGCCAAACCAGGATTTAGCTAAGTTCTAGACTTTAAACAGCTGGAGTCAGAAAATAGGCTTTCCGAAACGGGGCGTAGCACTACCTCCGTAAACAAAGCCGTAGTGCATTCGTGTGACGTCAGCACAGATAGGGCTCCTACACCATTAGAAATTCGTTGATTTCAGCTGATCCATATCAGCTAGTGTTTTTATTGGTTTAGGAGCTCTACCTGTGCAGACGTCACACGAATGCACTATGGCTTTGTTCACGGAGGTAGTGGGCGTAGTCGCAGTTTTTATGATAATCTTCATTTTCTCATTTCTATAATTGGAAACGTTTTTCCTTGACGAAATGAAACATTCCTAGATAATTCAAAATAGCTGAAACTTTACATTATTTTCTCTTTGTTTGATTTGGGTTCAATTTTCTAGTTTTTCTAAATTTAATTTAAATGTAGACTGCGACTGCGCCCCGTTTCGGGAAGCAAATTTCCTGTCTCTAGCTTTTTACAGTCTAGAACCTAGCTTAGAAACGGGGTGTAGTCGCAGTTTTTATGATAATCTTTATTTTCTCATTTCTATAATTTGAAACGTTTTTCCTTGACGATATGAAACATTGTTGGATAATTGAAAATAACTCAAATTTTACAATATTTTCTCTTTATTTAATTTGGGTTCGATTTTCCAGTTTTTCGAAATTTAATTTAAATGTAGACTGCGACTACGCCCCGTTTCGGGAAGCAAATTTTCTGTCTCCAGCTGTTTAAAGTCCAGAACTTAGCTGAATCCCGTGCTCGGAAACAGGCCCTAAATAATATGATCTTAATCTCATTGTTTACTTGCAGCATTAGGAATGAAACTAACAGCCTAACTCTCTTAGATTGATTAAGAAGCGTTAAAATTGTTTTTTTTTTTCAACAATTCCAGTAAACCAGAGAAACTATGACAATGTATAACAACAATTTCATTTTTTTAACATTCCTAGTAAACCAGAGAGACTATGAAAATGGATGACAGCAATGTAATAACTCAACGTATCTACAAGGTTGATATTGGAACGGTGAAGACGTTGTATGGTCTCTTGTGGGCTGCAATTGTAACGCATGGATAGAGGCAGACAATGGCACGCTGTAGGACACTGACTAAAAGCATAATGTACCATTTATACGCGTAATTTCAAAATTCGATTCCTGTAGAGAGACAAAAGTTTCGGTCGCGCATTCTTAATCTGAAATCATTCGTATTTTATATCTCTGACTGATGAAGAAAAGGAGATGATGAAGTAGAAAAAGAGAGCTGCGCTCCAAGTCTGGCGTATTACCAATATCATTCTCCGACAGATTTATTTTTGAACCATTTCAACGTTACATTCGAATTAAAAAGTTCACTAAACGCGACGAATCTTGTTCGTCCCGAAATTGTCCCGGAATTCAAAACACGGCCCGTCGTGTTTATAGCATGCGCGCGCATGTAAGACAATATTTACAAAACAGTGAACGCTGTGAAATAACATTAATAACTCTGTTAACGATCAGTGGAAAATTCGAAAAGACATTCTCTTGAGAATACTACACGGTGCTGAGTTCGTCAGTTTTCTATGCTTCATTCAACCTTAGTTTGAAATGTTCATATCCTGGAATAGAAAATCAATGTAAGATTCGTGCTATTCTGTTACTGTAATTGGAAGACCTCATCTTCTGTTTTTTTTCTGTAATTGTTTAGGGAGTTCAATTGAAATGATCTCTTCTTTTAAATGATATTGAAGATATTCGATGAATTTCAAGTGTTATAATAAAATCACAGATATTTCATTTCAAATTTCATTTGTTATAAAAACGTCATACAGTGAAACTGAATGTTGAGGGTCATTAATTGATGTATTGTTAATTCACATGAAGATCAACATTTTATGAAGACTAATGTTGATATTTTGTTCGATTCGAACAATAATTGTTTGATTATTTGTTCTAGAAATGAATTACAGTAGTAATCAGTGAGAATAGAATATAGTTATATAGTGTGTATATAATATCACATTCTATCATACAGAAACAATAGTGTAAGTAGATATCTCATGGTATAGGGCGTTTATGTCGCAACTTTCACTGTTATCTCAAGCCGATAGTTCACGTAGCTTTTTCCCATGCAGCTGTGTGACAATGGTAGTTTCTCAAATTGTGCCGTTCATACACTCTCACCTAAACAAAACAGTAAAAACTGACAATAATCGACATTAATCGGCTTGAGATAACAGCAAAAGTTGCGACATAAATTCCCTATAACATGGGATATCTACTAACGCTATTGTTTCTCTATGATTCTATGCCTACTGGTAGTAATAACTAAAAACGTTATGGATTATCTCGATTCATGAATCTTCAATCATACTTGTAGTTTACAACAGAGATTAGGCCCAGGCTTACATTGTAGCTTGTAAACGAGAACAGCCGTAGATTGGGTATTCTATTCTCGTAGACTACTTTTGTATTAAGCTATATTGAACGTTTTCAAGAGAAGTGAATTCTTTGAAATCCAAAAAAGTTAATAGGCCAGAGTTTCAAGGAATAGACTATTCAACGCCAATGCATTAATTTCATATTTTATCATCCAATGAAGTCATGAAGGGATCATGCCAAAATCTCTTTAGATGTAATAATTATTGAATGATTATGATTTTTTAATGATTATGATATTATTGAATGTTATAAATTGCATTTTGTCTATGAATCTATGAATTATTTCTATTAGTTCAACATTATTACAAGTGTGATACGATCGCTTGCGTTAACCAAAACGTAGCCTAATAGCCTAACATAGAAAATCATAAAAAGTATGAGCCTAAAAGTAAAAAGTAACATAGCCTAACATGAAAAGTATGATTCTTTCCGAATCATAACATTCCAAAATCAATATTTTTTGAAGAAGTTGACAAGATACTATAAGTTCTTTGTCTCTCTTTCTGAAAGAAGAAACCGTTGGCTTGAAGAATAGAGATTACAAACTCAATTACAAATTGAAGAATAGAGATTACAAACTCAATTACAAACTTCATAGTACTAGTAGTTCTGTGAACAGTAGACCTCACGCAGTGTTCTCATCCACAAGTACCTGATTGAAACTATAGACCTTATGGAAATACAGCAATAGACTGGCTTCTCCACACATCTGTATAATCACTTGTCAGCTGATTTATGATGAATAATTATTCTATAGTCTGATTTTTACGGTAATATTGGCGTATGAAGGAGGCTCCTTTTTCCTTTTATATTATCCTTGAAATGCAAAATTTCCAAAAACTTGTACATACGCCGACGCCCAATTCAAGAAGGAACATACCTGTCAAATTCAATGGAAATCTATTACCGCGTTTCGCTGTAAATGCGCAACATATAAACATATAAACATTTTAACATTAAGAGAAATGCCAAACCGTCGACTTGAATCTTAGACCTCACTTCGCTCGGTCAATAATTATTGAATGATTATATATGATTCTTTAATGATTATGATATTATTGAATGGCATTTTGGATTATGGTATGAATTGCATTTTGTCTTTGAATCTTTAAATTATTTATATTATTTCAACATTATTAAAAGTGTGATACGATCGCTTGCGTAGCCTAAAATACCCCTTCCGAATAATAACATTTCAAATCAATATTTTTTGAAGTAATTAACAAAAAACATGATACAATTTATTGTGTGTCTCTGTTTGCGAAAGAAGAACTCGTTATATGGCTTGAAGAATAGAGATTACAAACTCAATCAGAAACTTTACAGTACATAGTTATAAGAAACAAGCCTTACAAGAGTGTGAATTGTCCAAAGGAGTCAACCACCAATAAATTTAATATGTGTCATGTTCTAATGATGTTGCCAGCCTTTAGAAATAGCAATCAAGTAGTTGAGCAAGCCTTTGCTTTCAAAGGAGAAGACTGACCCGCATCATATCCTATGCTCCAAAGTAGGCCTACTATAAAGCAAATATTTAACAATGTTTAGTGAGGGAAGGATATTCAGGAACTTGTATATTCCAGATAAATTAAATATTTTTAATTGGTGTGATAAGTTTCCGTTCAGAGATCTACAGGAATGATTAATTGTTTTTTGATAAACCGAGATAGAAATGAAAGCAGTGAAATTTTTAGTTTGTAGTAGTTTGAAGAATACATGTTGACTAAACCCGATGTATCTTATGTGTGTGTGTGTGAATAAATAAATTGAAATTGAAATTGAAATTGAAACCTACTGCAACTAAAAGTACAAGATCGTTTTCAACGATTTATCATGTAGAAACCTATGTGAATATTATTTGGAATAATTGGTGCAGGAATACATGTCGATTATCATGTTGAAGAAATAAGAGCGCTTAAAATGAAGTGTGAACTCTTTCTGTTATCTACCAAATTTGTACTTGGAACATGATTTTTGTTATTGAAATTAATTTGAGTTTCTCTCACAGTCTAGCATAGGACAGGTGAGATCAATGTAGGCTACCTAAAATCAGACAGATAAACTGGACTCTCTTGATATAGAATTCTCTGGCCCGGTTGCACAAAAGCCGGTTAAATTTTAACCGTGATTAATTCCAAGAGAACCAATCAGATGAGCCGTCTTTTAAAAACCGCCTTCTCTGATTGGTTCTCGTGGAATTAATCAGGCTTAAAATTTAACCGGCTATTGTGCAAGTGGGCCTAAGAATTACAAATACTCTTTGTGTAGTTGAGAAGTAGATATTGTGGTAATTATTCATATTGAATGAAAAAGACTAAGAAATTGTCAAAAAACCAAAGATTTATTGATACTTAGAAAGACCGGTTTCGGTTATTACACCATTGTCAATCTCTGAGAAACTGATTGTTTCAATCTCTGAAAACAATCAGTTTCTCAGAGATTGACAATGGTGTAATAACCGAAACCGGTCTTTCTAAGTATCAATAAATCTTTGGTTTTTGACAATTTCTTAGTCTTTTTCATTCAATTACAAATACCTTTTTTTTGTTTTAGATACTAGTTCCGGCCGGTTCTCGCCATTATCAAGTGTCAAAATGAATTTTGAGACTTACAGAATGAATTTGACACTTGATTGAATTCTACCAATTTTGATATTTGCCTTTTTCATGATTGATTGAAAAAATTTTACAAATTTACTCAAAATAGATGAGTTTAAACACTTTAAATAGACTAGAAAAGCTGAAGTTGACTGATCTCTCATCAATAGATCCTACAAAGCTCGCAGTTGGAACTTCTAGAGGAGCACGATGATTAAGTTATTAACACACTCTTTCTCTCCTAGGTGCCGAGTAGTATTGTTTATGTTTACACGACCAACGAAATAGGAGTAATGATTGATAATTTCGACTCCGAAGGTCGGAAATGATTCTCGAATAAGAAGAGGGGAACAGGATGACGAGAGGGAGAGAGAGACTCTGAATAAAGTGAGATAAAACTAGAGATGAGTAAGGCGTTCATACCCTTCCGCCCATATAAATCTTTCCGAACCACACTTGGCCCGTCCTTTGGGCCTATCTCGATTAACATCCCTCCTCGAGCACCACTCCCGCTAAGATATGGCTTTTTAAAAGGCTTTCGACCTGCATTAATAGTTTCATTGACAAATACTTCCCTTTACTAGTTGTGAGTTATGTTTTTGGAGTGAATGTTGTACTGTGATTATTGTGCGGCAGGTTTTCAGCTGAGTTAATAAATTATCAGCTCGATTTCATGAAAATATCACACATAATTTGATGGAGTAAGATAGGAAGTTAAAGCGCCTACAATGAAAGATTTACAAACCCTATACGCATGATTTATTGATTTAAACCTTATTATTTATTCAAAGTTTGGAGTTTTCTGAATATTTTAATTGATATAATTCAATTTAGAGGTATTTTTCCAATTCAAGAATGATTTTTGTGTGTTTTGAATTGTAAATTGAGTGTGTAATTGAATAATGTTGAAGTTACACATAACCTAGCTACATTTGGATTGTTGTCAGAATTAGAATTGGAACCGTTTTGGGCTTATAAGCCTGTGGTACTTTTCTGAAAGTTGTGTAATTCTCAATGATTAAATAAATTAAATGATTAAACCTTGATTTAGAATACACAGACTAGAGTTTATGTAGAGATGATAATTCAATTATTATGATCTGTTTCACTATGTTTGAGCTTCATTTGCGAGTGGTCCGTAGTATCTTTATATTTGACGTTAACTAGGTTCTAGAATATCAACGCTATTTACAAGGAGTGGTCAACACAATCTCTCATTTATTATCAAAAAGATCTAAAGACTTGAGCGTGAATTTCTTAAAAGCCTGATTATTGACTTTCTAATGTTTCCTTTGTTAGTTGGGTTGCATCAATCCAAGGATAGTATATAGCAAGGATTGTATACTATCCTAGTACTGTATTATAGCAAGGACTGTATACTATCCTAGTATATAGCAAGGACTGTATACTATCCTAGTATATAGCAAGGACTGTATACTATCCTAATATATAACAAGGACTGTATACTATCCTAGTATATAGCAAGGAATGTATACTATCCTAGTATATAGCAAGGACTGCATACTATCCTAGTATATAGCAAGGACTGTATACTATCCTAATATATAGCAAGGACTGTATAGCCTACTATCCTAATATATAACAAGGACTGTATACTATCCTAATATATAACAAGGACTGTATACTATCCTAATATATAACAAGGACTGTATATTATCCTATTATATAGCACGGACTGTATACTATCCTTGGCACCAACCGGGGTCAAAAATCATCTGATCATACCTTTTGCACTGATTAGAATATGACGAGTAGGAGTTGAACAACGTCTCAATTCGTTAAGAACGGTTGAAGTTGAATGAAGCTATAAAGCAATATACTATTATAATTTGGTTAATTAGTTCAACATTGCACTTGAAAGTTCCCTGTTGATTTTTGAGAAATAAAACTGATTTGAGGAAGCCCGTTTTTACTGGTAAGTTGGCTGAAGTGGTTATTGGTTTCCATTAAAAACACATGAGTGATTGTTCTGACTTTTTCAGAGAATAGACTAGATATTTTACTTGGTAAGGAGGTGATCAGAAAAGAAGAGAATTATTTTTAGACAGCTAATTTGTGTAGGCTTTTGTGTTTAGCCTTTTCTAGCTGCCAACCACCTCTTAATACTAGACTACTAATTGCTATTTATCGCATTATGGATTAATAAAATTGTTCAATTATGTTCTCAATATAAAGCACTTCATCATAATTCTTTGTGAATTGTTCATTTCTCACTGTGATTCTGGGTTGCCCAGGTCTTTAAATGAAATATTTTGACATTATTTGTTTCAAGACGAAAAAAGGTAAATGTGGTTGAATAGTAACGTTTATTTAGTATTGGGATTATGCTTTACTTGAAAATAGGCTCAACCATTAAACAGTTTCGGTTTGATCAATGATTTAGTTCTCAAACTATGATCTAATTTTTTTTGTGTAGTTGAGAAGTTGATATTGTGGTAATTATTCATATTGAATGAAAAAGACTAAGAAATTGTCAAAAACCCACTGATTTATTGATAATTAGAAAGACCGGTTTCGGTTATTACACCATTGTCAATCTCTGATAAACAGAGATCTCTGATAAACAGAGATTGACAATGAAAACATCTGTTTATCAGTGATTGACAATGGTGTAATAACCGAAACCGGTCTCTCTAATTATCAATAAATCAGTGGTTTTTTGACAATTTCTTAGTCTTTTTCATTCAATATGATCTAATTATTACAGTTGGAGCTATGTTTTTGAACTGTTTTTAAAATACAGTATGTATCAGTTTGGATACAGTCTATACTAGACTATTAAATTTTATACATTCATTTCACACTATTTAAAGGTTTTCATGAATCCTGAATACCATTCATGAATCAGGTTTAATTATATAGTAGCACAAAGCCATCTCAAGAAGGTAAGTAGAATAAACTGAAAGCTGAAAACTGAAAACTCAGTTGAAGAACCTGAGACCTTTGACAAAGAGCATACAGGTAAGGTGGATTGAAGTGTAAAATGTGTAATTATTAATTCAAATCAATTAAGTTACAGTTAAATAAACTGGAAGCTGAAACTCAGTTGAAAAACCTCATACGTTTACAAAAGAGAATACACAGGTAAGGTGGATTGAATAGTAAAATATGAATTCAAATCAATTAAGTTACAGTAAAATAAACTGAAAACTCAGTTGAAAAACCTGATACGTTTAAAATAGAGAATACACAGGTAAGGTGGATTGAATTGTGAAATATGAAATTATCAATTCAAAAAGTTTTGGTGATGAATAATTGGTATTGGTATAAATGATCAAATTCGGAATTGGATGTGCAATATCTTAATCAACATATCCACTGAATATGGAAACAAATCAAAATAGCTAATTCTATTTTTTCACATGCAAAAACGTTATGAAAATCATTGTTCCTGCTTCAGATGAATAACCGATAAGAATAAAAATAGACGGTTGCGTAAGTGGAACCAGCATTAATCATCCCAATCGTCATAACAGAATGGTCAGTTAATATGTAACGCAACGAGTTGGAATAGAGCTTATAAATAGAACTTTGCTTGTGCAATGACTACTTGACTTAATTCTCAATTGTTTTTTAAATTTTTGAATAGGAAGTACAAAAATGAATGAAATTTGAGGTACTAGTTATTTATGAGGTAGTTTTACATAGGAACTCGATTGTAATAATGTAAATTGAAGCCCTCTCATTAAAACTAGATAGTTTATTTATCCCCCAAAGATAAATATCTTCAGGTTAGATATTCCGATGCATCAAATCAGTCAAAATGTACCTTAGACTAAGTATGCACTCAGTTTGGCTGAAATATCTCCACCCATACATTTATAAGACTATAGGTTTATGAAGGCGAATTTCACAAACAACTGATCTTTGTCTAAGCTACTGAAACTCACAAAATCAGGAATAGGAACTTTTTTACATTTTTTAGTAGTTAAAGATGATGTATAAATTCCATCTCATGAGTAGACTTATATTTATTTATTCACATAAAAAATAATACAATCCAGGTAAAAAACCAGGCATTCGCCCAAAACTGCTCTAAACCTTAATTTGGAATACGCTATCTAGAGGTACTTAATATTCAAGTATTATTCAGATTTTGACGCCGTAATGCTTCCGACTAACATTAGCTTGACTTGCAATGAATTTCCTCATGTAAATTGAAAGTTTTAGCATCTATAGGTTTCTATTTGGATGTAAAATTAACCAAGGTGTTGTGATAAGGTGAATCAAAATGATAAAAAAGGACTAGAATTTTGCTTATTATAGAAACAAAACATGACTTGCTAATACTCAATAGTCATGAGGATTCTTTATAAGAATTAACAACAGCAGGAGATTTCTGTAAAATATGTTAAAGCCAGCATTAGCTTCTGCTGATATCACCAATGCTTTATTGTACTATCTCATACTCATAAGAATAAAACATTATTGAAGAATTGGGTTAAGCAATCAAGTATTTGCTTGATATTGGTAGGCTCTCGGAAAATGAATTATTCCTAAGGTGAGCACAGAAATTAATGGGACTAGAACGCTACTTTACAAAAATACTGAAAAGTTTATAAAGTAGGCTACTCAAAGCCTGGTAAGTTCATAGAGTGTTAAGGTGCGTACAGATTTACGCGCCGCGAACATGAGCAATTCACTTTTAATCAGCTGATGCCAAGCTTTTTATATCTGTATCTTACCATTTCTGTAAAATTACAGATATAGTCATATGTTCGCGGCGCGAGTATCTGTACGCACATTTAGAACTTCAGAATTTTAGAATTTAGAATCGTAGAAGTTGAGTAAGCTAGAAATAACGCTACTTTACCAAAATACTGAATAGTTTATTAAGCAGGCTACTCAAAGCCTGGTAAGTTCATAGAGTGTTAGAACTTCAGAGCTTCAGAATATAGAATCGTAGAAGTTGAGTAAGTTAGAAGTAAGTGGGAACTAATTTTTTATATGTGGAAGAATTAATCACTATCATGACTTTCAATCATCACTGTTCGCTACTGCATGCCTCAGTTTCACTGAAGACAATAATTATTACGGGCTGTTAGGGAGCTCACGCCTTACAAAATAGCGAGAAGATAAAATTACTTTAACAAATGACAGAGTGTATATAAGCAATAGAAAAACAAACAGGAAAGGTTGCTGAACTGAGCTGTGTAAGGCAATGAATTTCTGGAGGAAGACCCCCTAACTACCTTTGATTTATAGCTGTCCAACCCGGATATACCTGTGCAATCTCTACTGCTTCTAAGTACAGACGTTCTTCAAAAGCGCAGACTAGGTTCCTTTTCGATTAGGTTTGGAACCCTTTTACCTAAACCTCGACAGATCGCTTGAGAGAGTCCGCAACATACTGTTCACAATCGAGTTACATTGAAGGGTTAACAGTAGGCACATTAGAACTGGCTAATGATTGTAGCAACAATACTGTCCATGCCCATCGAATACTGGCTTGCCGTACGTTAGATTTACGAGTTAAATATGGTAATAGGACTGAGGGTAGAGCGCCTCAGGTTCTGATAGTTGGATATCGGATTCACCGATGGAATAATACGACACGTTCACTGGCAATGATGAATTTATTGAAACAAATCGTGATAGCATGTTAATGAAAATATCGAATAAGTCATCCCAATTCCGAATGATGTCTTATCTTGATATCAAATATGCAATTCATTTCTGTTAAGTCAAAGTATGCTCCATCTTCATTAACAAGTTGTAGTAGGGTAGGAATAGCTATAAATCAAATGAAGATTGTAGAAATAGCCATGTACTTTGTAGGTCTACTTTGATCATAATAACTTCAAATTGATATAATCCCTATTTATCTGGAAAAGACTATCTATTACACAGCATCTGAATGAATATAGAATAGTCGATTCAATATAGTGAACTTGAATAAAACAGTAGGTTTAAGATTGTAAACTTGTTCAAAATCACCAGTATCTTGAGATGTTTTACCGGAATTCAAATTAAAGTTTAATCACAGATCTAGCTTATACCATAGAGTGATAAACTTGTTCAAAATCACCAGTATCTTGAAATAATTCACCGGAATTTGAATTTGAAGTTTTAAGACAGATCTAGCTTATACCATAGAGTGGTAAACTTGTTCAAAATTGCTAATATCTTGAGATGATTTACCGAAATTTGAAATTGAAGTTTTAAGACAGATCTAGCTAATACCATAGAGTGCTCAATTTGTTCAAAATCACCAGTATCTTGAGATGTTTTACCGGAATTTAAATTTAAAGTTTAATGACAAATCTAGCCTATATCATAGGGAAACTATAACATAATATGCTGAAGATACTACACTATAAGCTTGGACTATCTTTGCTCTATGCTTATAGAGTTCTTAATATAGTTCTAATATTCCTTATACCTATTTGTTTTTCATCATAGGCCTACCTCTAGGAAAGGTTTGGAATAATATATTGTGTTGTTTGATTTATTTGGCATATGAAAATTCACTTTCCAAAGTCATATTCTCATGACCAAAAACTTAGTATGCTATGCTTAGTATGCTAGAGAGTTAACTAATTATGAAGAGATTTTCTCAAATATTAGTGGGTGACATTTTTTAAAATTCAATCTGGAACTATTGAGCTCATAAATCAAAAATATTACATAAGTAGAATAATAACCAGTTATCAGACAATCCACTGGGTCAAATCGCATGCCTGTGGGCCATGATGAGTAGATAAGAAAGTTATTGCCTCTGATTTGACTAATTGATCACAGAGTTAATTGGTCTCATTATTCATTTTCAATCATTTTATGGCCAGATTCATCACCAGCAAACATCCAAAAAAATGAAAAGCCTAGTCATTTATAGATAACTGATCTGGGTTTGTAAAAATATTATAAAATTTGCGTACTAATTTCAATAACAGAAGAGTCTGGTCTCATTATTAATTTTCAATCATTTTATTGCCAGATTCCTCACCATCAAACATTGAAAAAAATGAAAATCCTAGTCATTTATTGATAACTGATTTGGGTTTGTAAAAATATTAAAAGATTAACGTGCTAATTTCAATAACAGAAGAGTCTGGTAAATCATTGTATGTAATTACTTGAACTCTATTTGGACAATATTAACTATTATACTACTATTATATAGGCCAGTTTTGGTCTTCAACTAAAACAATTCATTCTCAGCCTTTTGACGTTTCAAGAGGTTTTGGATAATAAGTGATGGGGCAGCTATTTGCCTATTTCATTATTGATCTACATACAGATTATACATGAGAACTTCTTGAGATAAAAGAACTTGAATTTCATAGCTGTAAGTACCTAGTTTACTGCAATATGCTATTATAAGTGGAAAAATTCAATTGGATCTACAGGACAAGAAAAGCGATCTTCCACTGTGGACAACTCGGTTGATATTTCAAACATTGGAATCTCAGTTTAATTTCAGATTACCGGCGATCGGTAAACGATCTTAGTTATTCGAATCAAAGAATCCTTCCAAATCAGCATTCCAGATGATTCTGTTATGATGACGTCTGATGACAAGACTTGCCTTAAACGGAATTGAAATTTGACTCGTAGTTAAAGGGAATTCTTCTTTTCTCTTTTCTTCTGTTCTGCTACAACCATCAGCATATTAGTTGATGATATTCCAAACCTTCAAACCGTTATAATGATAGATTGGTCGTGATTGGATAAATTATAGATTGGATTGTATAAATTTGTCCTATCTAAAGTGAATAGTGCTCTGAACATAGTTAACATTCTCCACTGAACAGGAAAACCGAGGTTTCACCAATGATAAAACTCAAACCTTCAAACCGCTTTTTTGATATAAGCCTATATTCTAATAAGAATGTTATCTGAGGCTATGAGACTTCTGTGCACTGAAAATGTTTTAAAGGACTCGATAATATTGTTAGTAAGTGATACGATTGTGATAGGTTTCAACGGATTCAGTAATATTAGTTAATGATAAGATGATGGATAACTTACTTTGGCCAAGGTGCACCCTCTTCATCCAGGGATAGATCTGGGGCGGATTTCCGCTACTGCTCCCCGACTTGCCTCCGGAGGCGGCGGTGGTGCCCGAGTTAGAGTTGGAATTGGAGGAGGTGGTCGACGATGCTGGTGAGGAGGAACTTTGAGACGCGGGGGCAGCAGAGGTGGCCGCAGCGGGAGAGGTTCTCGCCGAAGCGGAACTGGAGGATTTGGCTGGGGGCGGACTGCGTGCCGGCAGACCTGTGGTGCTCAGGTCTTGGGGGCTGCTGAGGTTGGTGCCGGGGGCGGCTGCAGCTGCAGCTGTGGTGGTTGAGTCAGCGTATTTACAGCTGTTGTTGTTGTTGAGGATTGGAGACACTGAGGTGCCCGGGTGTAACTGTTGGAGATGCCCCAGCCTCTGCTGGTGTTGGGAGGTGGCTGAATGCAGCTGGGTGTAGTCCATCATGGGTGGAGGACTCTGCTGCATGTATGCGGCCGATTGGCCCGTGTACTGTTGCGGTGAATAACATCCCGCTGTCGAATACACACCAGCTTGCTGATGTTGATAATACTCAGATCCTGGCGAATGCACCTGAGGATCCACTGGCGACCGCGGCGTCTGTCCTTGCTGATAGCACGAAGCCAGCGAGTTGACAAACTGGTAGGAACTCATCGGGAACTCTTATCACACTTCTTTCACACACACTAAAGTTTCAAAGTCACAGAACTCGCACCAAACACTTGATTATCACTCGAGTGATAATCATTTTCACCGACGTAAGTGCAGCGGGCGGATGTCTTTACGTGTTTACCGTCGGAATGAGAGACCACGTGTGTCGGATAACTTCTCAGTGGAAACGGCTTATAGCGAGTAGTCATTTTTCGGCAGTGGTTTGATTGGGCCCTCTCGGCTGGGAGGGGTAAGTCGTGATGGAGGGGGGTCTGAGCACGCTTACTGCTAGGCTCCACCCCTTCACAGAAACTCCCCTCTTGTTCCAAGAATTCGACTCATCTCACTCCGCCGGTTGCAGACCACACATGCACACTTCTGTTTGTTTTTACCCGTTGATCGGGTGTTGTGTGCATTTTTGCAACTACTTTAGTTTTGCTACTTCTTTTCTTTCAAGATAAAACATGCTCTCTGTTCCTTCTGCTTCACAGCTTTTTCTAATATAAATTTTTGTATTCAAAGTTGACTCGGATTCTTCTATCATCTCTCAAACTCTTCAGTTTCGTAATTTCACATCATCATCTTCTATCATCTCTCAAACTCTTTAGTTTCGTAATTTCACATCTGTGTACAACTCAATAATTTCCAACCCTATGGAGATTGAGTATTGTTGATTTTCTTCAAATCCATCTCCAATATTATGAACAATAGCTTTATTCTTTATTGATTCATACAACAAGTGCATCATCAAAAATGATAGGGAGAGAAAAAATAAGGCAACCTTGTGCTATTCCTCTCCCAAATTTAGATAAGGTTACACCATAGAGAAACAATAGCGTAAATAGATAAGCCATGGTATAGGGAATTTATGTCGCAGCTTTTACTGTTATCTCAAGCCGATTACTGTCGATTATTGTCAATTTTTACTGTTTTGTTGGGGTGATAGTGTGTCGGATAACTTCTCATTGGAAACAGCTTATAACGAGTAGTCATTTGTAAAACTATGTCAAACTATGTAAACCATAGTCAAACTGTATGAACGGCACAATTTGAGAGACTACCAGCGTCACACAGCTGCATAGGAAAGAACTACGTGAACTATGGGCTTGGGATAACAGTAAAAGTTGCGACATAAACGCCCTTTACTGTGGGATATCTACTTATGCTATCGTTTCTCTATGGTTACACATAGTCTGAAATAGGTTGATTCTTGTGGTTGTTCACTTAACAAAATTTTCTGTTCTTAATTATTTCCACAAAGTAGATTTTAGAATTTTAGATGCTTCAGAACCAAACATTCTGGATTCTTCATTGAAGCTTCTGTTTTGGTTTTAGTTTCTTAATTTTTTCTACTGTAGACTACTATATATACTTTTCTGCAATTCTTTCTCTATTGGGGATGATAATGACCTTCCAAGGGTGACGGCATAGTGGAATGACGAAGCTTGAGAGAGTTGAAAATAATGCATGTATTCAAATGGTGGCGCACATGGTGCAGCGGTATGTTATCTTCTTTTCACTCATTTAAATACATGCTTTACATTCAACACTCTTAAGCTTGAAGCTACCTTCGCCGCTCCACTATGGTTTCACCTTATTACGTACAGCAACGTTAACACATGATAGAGCTTTTCAACGAATAAGCATTTTTCTTGTGCAAGGCTAATGGAATGAGATAGACAGAGTTGACTCTCATTCTTCTATTTCTTAAATAATTCAATTTCATAATCTACCAATATTGTATCTTCTAGGTACTAGCTTTCAGTTTTCCACCCCATCAGGATCTATAAATTTTCTTCAAATTCAGCCCCTTTCATCATCATCTTACGTGCAAGAATTGTTCCGACTTGAGTTGACTCTTTTGAGTTGAATATGTTTTTTTTACATACATAACTTACTATAATGAATGAATGAAGGACCTCTAGCGATCTCTTACGCTGCCTCTTAATATAGATCCTCTGCCTTCAGGTTCAGCCCCTATTGTATCGATAACTGTATGGTGAACCCTGTGTGAAATAATTTATTTATTTATTTATTTATTTATTTATACGTGGATACAATAACAAATCATATAAATATGATTGGGAAGGAACAACAGGCTTGGCCCAAAACTATTCCATTCCCAAATTTCGATTACAGTCATGTCCCAAAAATAGGTTATGTTTCTTCTGTAAGAAGTTCAAGCTCAACTTTCGTCCAAAAATAAATATGAGATGCAAATTTTAAATTTAGAAAAATCAAAACACCAAATTATAGTTTAATATTACACTTAATTATCACTGCACATTGTATTAATTAAGTTATTTTATGAATTTTGAAGCCAAAAATACACACAAATTCTCACTAAGAACAGCTAATTATTAGAGTTCGTATTAAATCAATTGTGACAATAACCTGAATTACCTTACCACAACATCACTTACTTCTGTGAAGCCTTGTCAATTCAGTTGCATCTTAATTTATTTTCTAGTATTTCTCAATGAGATTGAAACAAATGAGAAATTTTCAGATAGTGGTTTAATGTTTGAATAGTGGTTAACAACTTCTCATCATAGTTTTCTATTATCAAGAATCCTAATCCAATCTGAATTAAAATATGATTTTATGATGAAAATGAAAATAAGCTTCTGTGAAGAGTATCAGGGTAGAGTTGTATTTCCTTACAAATAGGTACTAAGAAAGGCTTATCTGTTCTACCTCATTCCCTTCCTAATATTAACCAACTCTCAGTATAACTTATTGCTTGAACATTTTCTCATTGAAAACGTATTTGCTCTCTCAATACTCTCTAGAACCTCGACACTTGATATTAGTTGCTCTCAACTTATATCGGATGAGTTATGATTGTAGCTTTTCGAAAACAATTATTTAGTCTCATTCTTATCTGCTAGGTTGAAGATTTCCTAGATCAACAGACTTACCTGTCCTGTACTAGACTGCGTGAGAGAAACTAAAAACAATTCCAATGAGAATCATGTTTAAAGAAAAAATCTGGTTGATATCACAAAAAAATCACACTTCATTCTAAGCCCTCCAATTTTATTCACGATTGTAGTGAAAATACTCAAATTCAAGAACTGGTATGATAAAATTATTTACGTTACGGTGGAACTCCTTATTTATCACTCTCCACAGAAAAATAATCGGGAACATAAATAGAACGTTTCCCAATTAAATTGAATAGTCACTTATTCAGAAATATTTTTTCGAGGGATGTTGGCTGGTCTGAATTAAAAGAGTAGCACAGATTTGGACTGGAAAAAGTTTAATCAACAAATTTTGAGTAGGTTGTAAAAATGTCATGAAAAATGAAATCGTATTATAATTATTTTTTATTATCAAACGGATGTTGCTGCCATGCTCTCTTGAATAGAATAATCCATTGCAACTCCCAGGTTTCCAAAGCTACCTGCAACAGATCAAAGGAAACTTTCAAATCACATAAAACTTGAAATTTATTCAGAAAATAGACCCTTTTCCATCAATGTTGTGTCGGAAACATAGTCAATTTCTTGATGACTTTTATCCTTGCGTGGAAAATACAAACAACATTGGCCTAATCTTTCTCCTAACCTCAATTTCTCCCAAGAAGTAATAAATAGTTTCCAATTTCGAATTACTGTCCAAATGAGCACTTCATTATCATCCTCCAGATCTATTGAAAATTTTCAACTTGATTGATAAACTGATTGTCGGTTGCACAAAAGCCAGTTAAATATAGAAGCCAGTCACGGTTTTAACCGTGATTAATTCCACGAGAACCAACCAGAGAAGCCGTATTATGAAAAAGACCTTTTCTGATTGCTTCTCGTGAAATTAATTTTACGATTGATTGGTTAAAATTTAACCGGCTTTTATGCAACCGGTAATAGCCAATTTTATGCGCAGCTTATTTTTCAAGACCTTTCTTTATATCTCGCCTCCATTTCAAAAAAATTCCCTCATTCAGGGCCTGACTTATAATTGATTTTAATTGATAAAAAACCAATCAATCAACTCAACTCAATCAATTGATCAACTCAAGCTAAGAGCACGATTTATTGATTGATTGACAAAAATGTAAGTAATCAGGAATACTGAATCTGAATGGATTGAAAGTGAGGTCCAACTATTAAATATAAATATTCTATAAATATTCTTATCTATAGAATAACATCATAGTACCACCCGTTTTTGAAAAGTTTTAATAGAAAATAAGAGATTAAAAACACAATTTAAAACAACTATAGTGAGGTCCACGTTATAATGGCAGTGGAGAAAGATAGGAGATAAACGTTGCCGATCCTCTGTCTTGTCAATGCCTTCTATAGACGGTAGCTGATACAGGTTTATCGATGTAATATTAACGGTTCATTCTCGTTTAAAATAATCAATTATATTTTATTAAGCTAGAAATTATATTTTCCAATAATTTCATAATGAATTTACATAATTAAGATGAAATATTTTGTTAATTAATTATCAACTCTACATTGTTAAAAGACGATCTGGCAACAGAGCAAAGCGATAAAGCGACAAAGCGCTATCCGCTTTGTTGAATGATAGACAAGGATAGCAATACCATTGCTAATCAAACACTGCCATGATAACGTGGACCACACTATAGGCAACCAATGTCACTTGATATGATTTGAGCTCGTTTTGGAAGATCGATAAAAACGGTTATACCTGATCATTAATAGCTTTCTTATTCCAGAAAACGGTCAACAAGATGGTTTCTTATTCCAAATAGAATACTTGCTCCAGGAATTATTTTAAAACGAATTAAGTACGATTGATTTTTTGGGAACAGCAGTATTTGTGAAGTCGCTAGTCGAACATGAAATGATTTCATCTAACCTCAAGAGGTTCATAGTACTCTCCAAACTTCTTATTCAAATCATGACGATTCTACGATTTGACTGCTGACCAATTTATTGCAAGTGGCGTGTTTGAAAGTTCGTCTTCAAGAATATTGTGCATAGATACAGCTCCCTCTGTTCACCATCTCATTTCTCAGAATAGCTGTCAAAAATATGGCAATCCTTGTCTTCAGTTGGCTCCTCTTCAGTTCTTGGACCAGTAGGGCAACAGAGCTCCCGTCTTCCCATCACCCCAGAAATCGTGTCTTTTACAAATTTTTTGTTTTCCTTGGGCTGAAAGTCAGCAACTGCGGTGTTCCCAGGGATGATGTCTCCGGGATGGACAGAGTGGTTGTCACTCATGTTCATGCAACAGTGCTACTGCTAATTCTCAAATATGTTGCCACCCACTTATCAAGAAAAGTGGAGGATGGGATTCCACCCAGAGGCTTCGCCTCTATCCACGTTAAGTTCAATCAATTTTATTTATTTATTTATTAGAACAGTCACAAACAAGATATTTGGAAAGAGAAACAGGCAATTGCCAAAAATTTCTTCAATTCCTTGATTTTGGCACATAAATAGTCCAAAGTGAGGTTAAGTTTGAAACTTCTGTTTTCACCAAAGATTAACCCTCAGAGAATACGTATTCGAGATATGACTGATGAATTTTTAATTTCGAAGGGTTTATAAGAGCCGGAAATAACACTAAACAATCCGAAAGTTTCAATAATATTGGAATAAACTTGAATATTTTGAGCAGAAAAATTAAAACTACTATCACTGCAACTATCAGCTGATTTTTATTACAAAAACATTTTTACATTGTTTGGTCCTGCTAAAGCCGTGGGTTTTTCAGCAGCGGCCAGATCAAAACAAAATTATTCACAACGTTGAAATTAAAGCTAAGTATATAATAATAATATATACTTTTTTTAAAATAATTTTTTTAGACTCCGAAACCTACAGTTGATTCCAATGATGTATAATTTTAGTAGAGGACTGATTCTGATTAATATTGACAACACAAAATCAGTAAGTTGTAGCCCGACCAAGCACCGTCACCACAAAATAACAAATTTAATCAAACATTTAATATTTTAATGTAAATAATACATGAGTTTACCTCAGTTTATTATTATATTTTTGTTCATATACAAATAATTATAAGTGTGTTTCTGTTTAATTTTTGTGCTAGGACTCCATATAGGCCTTTGCCTCGGGAGTATCTAATTATTTCCTTTCAGATGTTTGTGTGTGTAGAAGTGATATTTTGTTTTTTTTTCACGACATTAACTATATACAGACTTTTATATCACTTAACTATTCATACAGTGTAATTAATATTATTTCATATAATATTGTTTTTTGTTCTTTTGTACGTATCTTAATGGAAATAAAAATTATTATTTTTTATTATTATTATTATTATTATTATATAATAATATCGAGTGACCTGGCTGGCGAAGGTCTGGTGTCAGAGTATAATTAAGTATAAAGTATAATTAAGTATTGGTTGCCTACAGTGTGGTCCACGTTATAATAGCTTATTTTGTTTGAGGAAAGTTTTCCAACTTGTGACTATCTTTAATAAATAATGACGTTTGTCTCAACATATTTCATGTTTTATGACAATAAACGATGATTTGATTTGATTTATGAGAGGGGGGATTGGAAAAAAGAGAGGAAGAAGCAGAATTTGTCCTCTAAAGCAAAACAAATAAGTTGTGTTTCAAAGTGGATTTTCATGAGTATTTTTCATTTTTGTAGTCTATTTTTAGCCGGTACAATGTTTTGTAATAATATTATGTTGTGCGAAATAAATTAGTTTTTTGAATTTAAATTGAAATTTGAAGAACGATTGTGAGAGAGAGGAAGTTGGAGGAAACTGAAGGAGAATAGAGAGAGAGTGAATGGGGAGGAAAAGTGTGGGATGAGGGAGATGAGAAATAAGGAGAGAGAGAGAGAGGGTGAAAAGGAAGAATGGGAAACGGAGCAGTGGAAAGTGAAGTATAGAATTAAAAAGTGGGAGGAAACTGATATAGAGAAGAAGAAGAGTATAATTCAAGAGAATAAGAGAAGAGTATAGTTAAAAAGTGGAATGAGAACTGAAATAGAAAAAGGGAGCATAGGGAGGAAAAATGAGGGATGGAGGAGAAGAGAAATAGGGAGAAACAGAAGGTGTAAAGGAATAATGGGAAAGGGAACATTAGAAGGTGTAGTATAGAATAAAAAAGTGGATATGAATAGATGAGAAAAATAAGAAGAGGGGATGACAAGAGGAATGAAAACCAGGGGGAGAGGAAGAGGCAGAGAGAGTGGAAAACAAGATATGGGGTAAGGAAGGAAAAGAAGAAGGCAGGAAAGAAAATGAGGTGAAGAAAACAGAGAACGTGAAGGAGGAATGAGAAATAATGAGATGAATGGAAAAGCAGGAGAAAATGAGGAAGTGATAAGGAAAGATAGTTCTTAAAGGAGAAAAAAATAGGAGGTGAATGATGAGATGAATGTGGAGAACTAGAAGGAGGAAGAGGAGGAGAAGGAAGTGAGAAATCAGTATGGTGGTTGAAAACGGCTTATCAAGAAGAAAATAGTTTGTAGAATTAACTACAAGGAAAAGGAGAGGGAAGAATCAAGACGAAGAAGAAAAAATGAGATCTTGATCATGGAAGTGACAAAGGAGGAAATAATATTGATCATTTTAAGGGAAAAGGGGGAATTAAACGCAGAAGAATATGACAGTATATAAGGGAGGGGAATTGAATGATGAGATAGAAAAGGAGAAGATGATAAAAAGCACGGAACCCGAATAACATGAAGATTAAAAGGATACAAGATTAGAGGAATATTGAAAGGAAGGGGATGAAACTGAAGAAGGAGTGGAGAAAGAAACGAAAATGAGACGATACGAAGGAAGAAGGTGGTTAACAAGAATGGGGGTGGAAGGAGGTAAAGGAAGAGGAGGAGAATAAGAGCAAGAGAGTAAGGAAAAGGATGAGAACAAGAATAAGGAGGAGGAGATGGGAATGAAACTGAACAAGGAGAGGAAGAAAAAACAAAAAATGAGAGGATATGGAGGAAGAAGGAGGAAAACAAGAATGAGAGTAAAAGGAGGTGGATGAGGAGGAGAACAAGAGTAAGAGAGAAAGGAAGAGAAGGACAAGGGGATGAAACAGATGAAGAAGAGGAGAATTAATCAAAAATAAGAAGAAGGAAGAAGGAGGAAAACAAGAATGAGAGTGGAAGGAGGTAAAGGTGGAGGAGGAGGAGGAGAAGGAGGAGAACAAGAGAAAGAGAGAAAAAAGGAGCAGAAAAAGGTTGGAAGAAAAGAAAAGGGACGAAAAGGAGAAAGAAATTTTTTTTTTGTGTAGTTGAGAAATTGATATTGTGGTAATTATTCATATTGAATGAAAAAGACTAAGAAATTGTCAAAAACCACAGATTTATTGATACTTAGAAAGATCAGTTTCGGTTATTACACCATTGTCAATCTCTGATAAACTAAAACTAAATACAAGAGCAGCAGAATTTATACTAGTGGGCGAGTACTGCTATTGGTCAAGGATATGAACGCCTGCCCTTGACCAATAGCAGAACTCGCCTACTAGTATAAATTCTGCTGCACTTGTATTTAGTTTTAGTTTATCAGAGATTGACAATGGTGTAATAACCGAAACCGGTCTTTCTAAGTATCAATAAATCTGTGGTTTTTGACAATTTCTTAGTCTTTTTCATTCAAGAAAGAAAAATTCTCATGTAAAATAGAATAGCATGAAAAAGAAGAAGGAAAGAACAGAGAAAAAGCAGAAACGGAGAAGAGATGTGTGTATATGGCAACGTGTGTGTTCTATTTGGCATAAGACACAGCTAAAGAGAGGAGAGGAGTCGACGGATTGATTGATTGTCGAATAGTTGTTCTGAAAACCCACTTCCACATCACTGGAAGGGGGGTGAGTTATACAGAGGAGGGGGAGGAGGCGCATCACGTCATTGAATTTCAGCAACTCCTTCGATTTTCAACGCTTATTTGCATGTGAAGTTACCTAACCTCTGACCTCCGACACTGTCTGTTATCGAATGCGTATTATATGGTGAGAGGTGAGATCTTGTAAATGTTGTAAGTTGACACACCACTAGAAAATCCTTGGCTACTTGGATTTCTTGTTTTGTGCAGACTAAAGCAATGATACTTCCCAGCTTGAGATTAAAGCTCGATAATAGCTCGATAAAAGCTCGAATGATACTTCCCAGCTCGAGATTAAAGCTCGATAATAGCTCGATAAAAGCTCGAATGATACTTCCCAGCTCGAGATTGAAGCTCGATAATAGCTCGATAAAAGCTCGAATGATACTTCCCAGCTCGAGATTAAAGCTCAATAATAGCTCGATAAAAGCTCGAATGATACTTCCCAGCTCGAAAGTTCTGACTTTAGACTTAAACAGGTGAAGTCAGAAAATTGGCTTTCTGAAACTGGGCGTAGTCGCAGTTTTTATGATAATCTTTATTTTCTCATTTCAATAATTGGAAACTTTTTTCCTTCACGAAATGAAACATTCTTAAAAAATTCAAAATGGCTAAAACTTTACTCTATTTTCTCTTCATTATTCTGTGTTCAATTTTCTAGTTTTTCGAAATTTAATTTAAAGGAGGACTTCGACTACACCCCGTTTCGGGAAGCTAATTTTCTGACTCCAGCTGTTTAAAGTCTAGAACTCAACTAAATCCTGAGCTTGGAAACCGGAAATACAATTCTTACTAAATTATCATCATAAGAAGCAAAATAAATACAAATAATTACGTTCTGTCAGTCACAGGTCACAAACGTTCCATCTTTCAAAATTGAATGGGAGCTTGATATCTCAAATTTTTATGAAGATGATGAGACAAAAAATAAAATTATAGTGATGTTCTACTCGCCACTGTCTACTCAATATATCATCAAGTAATCATTTTAAAATGTTCATGAATCTTATTTGTAACATATCAAGTATCTATTAATTGACTGAGCGAAGTGAGGTCTAAGATTCAAGTCGACGGTTTGGCATTTCTCTTAAAGTTTGAATGTTTAAATGCTTATATATTTTCATGTTGCATTTGCATTTACGGTGAAACGCGGTAATAGATTTTCATGAAATTTGACAGGTAAGTTCGTTCTTTAATTGCGTGTCGACGTATATACAAGGTTTTTGGAAATTTTGCATTTCAAGGATAATATAAAAGGAGAAAGGAGCCTCCTCCATACACCAATATTAGAGTAAAAATCAGACTATAGAATTATTCATTATAAATCAGCTGACAAGTGATTACACAGATGTGTGGAGAAGCCAGTCTATTGCTGTATTTCCATAAGGTCTATAGTTTCAATCAGGTACTTGTGGATGAGAATACTGCATGAGGTCTACTGTTCACAGAACTACTAGTAATATCGAGTCTGCAAAAAAACCTTAAAGAAATGAACTTTCAAAACATAGAAATTTTCAAGATATCAGAAATGTATTTTAATCACTTTATATATTGTTCCATTTTTTGTTGTTTCCAATCTAATATCGAGTGACCTGACTGGCTCAGGTCTGGTGACAGAGATTTCATCTCGCAACTGATCAATTTCAGTGTTTCTAACATGACCTAACGACTGCTTTTTAGGCAGCCGAGACCGACGTATCTACTAAAAATGGTTAATGGATCATTCACTATGTTCAAGTTTTAAATGCTCTTAACGAAATGGTGAATTGACACCTCATATCACTTGAGGGGCTGCCTCCTGTAAATATCATGCATGAGTTGGAAAATCATTTCCCGGTGGCTCGGAGTCCACCTAATGCTGTAGACCCTCTCACCTTATGTTTGTATGGTTTTAGTAATGTGACAACAACGAACTAGATAACAAATATTTTGAATATTTATATTTCATTTAGCAATAAATACATACAACATATTTTATTAGATGAATATTTAGATAGAATAACCTCTATTAATATTGGTTTTAAATCGTAGTTGAGGTCGCTATAGATCAGGCCGAGTGATGAAATCACTGGGAGGTCAACATTCCAACTGAAATGGATGAAAGATGCTATTAAAATATGACATACTAGATTAACTTTTCTGAATGCAACTTGTTGTTTTTCTGCTCCACCAATGAGAAGCAGTTCATTGATGGAATTATCATTCATAATCTAAAATTATGAATCGTTCTATCACAAGAAGTAGGTCTTCTATTGAGAGAAGAAGGTGTGTAAATGGCTGGATCTTCTCAGTATCTCCTTAGAGCATTCTATCCTCTATGAGATTTCAATTCGAGTATGTTCTCAGTTACGTATTTCTCAAAGTAACATAAATAATTCTGTTCGAGTTTGTATCCGAGTTTCAACTGCAAAATATTTTGTATGCATACTTTGTGAGAGAAAAATTGTTTCTCAAGTTCATGCCTTTAAATGTTGAAATCAATCCAAGCTTAATGTCAAAAATTGTAAGAAATAACATTCACTTCTTTTTGGAATTTCATCTGTTGTTGAATACTTTTTGAGAGAATAAATCATCATTGTTTCTTAAGTTCATGCCTTTAAATGTTGAAATCAATCGTGTAAAAAATTGAAAGAAATAACATTCACTTCTTTTTGAAATTTCATCAGTTGTTGCATACTTTCTGAGAGAATAAATCATCATTTTTTCTTAAGCTCATGCCTTCAAGTGTTTAAATCAATCCAAGCTTAATGTAAAAAATTGAAAGAAATAACATTCACTTCTTATTGAGTTTTCATCAGTCTGTTGTTGGGATCTTATCCCAAATCACTTATTTAAAATCATGGAAGAAATCCTCCTTTATTGTAGGAGGATATACTGCAGAGAGAGCCAAATCACTAATACCATAGCCACCTCTTATACAAGGCCCGGCCTACGATATTGCAACGTCGCAGTGTAGGCGTAGAATCTAATACATGATTGGTGAAGATTTTTGAAAATACCAGCTGATCTTTTTCACTTATCATGTATTAGATTCTAGGCCTACGCTGCGACGTTGCAATATCGTAGGCCGGGGCCTTGTATTAGAGGTGGCTATGCTAATACTTGTTCTTGTTTCTTCTTGAAGTGAAGACACAGAGAAGAGACATACAAGGCGTTTTATCAGACGAGTAACCAGGGCTATATGGGCTCATGAATATTATGACACCCACTCATGATACTTTGACAGAACATCAATAAGCTCATTTAAGCCTAGTTGTTATTTTTATTGGATTGTTACCAAGAACAATATTATATCAAAGTATTATCATAGAGAAATAATAGCGTAAGTAGATATCCCATGGTATAGGGCGTTTATGTCACAACTTTTACTGTTATCACAAGCCGATTACTGTTGATTATTGTCAATTTTTACTGTTTTGTTGGGGAGAGAGTGTATGAACGGCACAATAAGTGAGAATACCATTGTCACACAGCTTCACGGGAGAGAATTACATGAACTATCGGCTTGAGATAACAGTAAAAGTTGCGACATAAACGCCCTATACCATGGGATATCTACTTATGCTATTGTTTCTCTATGGTATTATTCATTTATTTATTCATCATGATCTATATAGTATCATGATACATCTCAATAAACGCTTGAATAATCAAAGCAGAGATTATTCACTCAAAAATCTTTAACTGCCTTATTTGTCACAAAACATGTAATTTGATCTTCAGATTAGAGCTTGGTTTGGAATCAGCGGAGGAGGGACAAACATCACTTCCCATCCACTCCGCCATTAAATCTTGGAGATGTCATTCCACTCAGAGGGATGTCTGTATCTCTGGGGTTGCAGCGCAGTTAAATTTACAACTTGGTTCCTTCCCCAATAGTGAGTATTTCATGGCCTGTTGACAATGGTGCTGTTCAACAGTTGCTAACCACGTGGGTTAAGATGAAGCTGATAAGGTTGCATAAGCAAATTGGTTCCACCAAGTTCGGTCGAGACATTTGAACATGGTCAAACACGACGCTTTACACAAGTGCACTGGAGTAAAGTAAATTCGTATGGCTTTTGTTGATGGGGAGTCCCTTGCGGGATGGTCCCACAGCCTGATCCCACAGCCGTCAGTGGGCCTTACGACTTTCATACTTCAGCCGGGACCGACAATAAAACGTGCCCATCTGATAACACGGGAGTGCACTGGAATTATTATCGATTGTAAAACAATGATTCAAAGTCACTCGACAAAATATAACAGGTAATTGTAGGTAAATGATACTTAATAATTATTATGTTGTTGATCGTTTCACTACTATTGCCAAAGAAATCATATATGTTAGTGCACTCGTTGTAAAGTGTTGGTGATTTGAACAAGATGACCATGATGTGATTCGGTCTTGACTGAGCTTGGTGGAACGGGGCTTGAGTAGTTCATCCTATTCATTATAATTATTGGATAAGTTTCAGAGAGTAGCATCTCGAAACAGCTTGTAAAATGGTTTTCGAATTGAACAATTTATTCGAACCTGTCTCCATGAATAGATAAATTAATTTTTACCTGTTGTCTCTATAAATAAATAAACAAAATTAATTTTAGTGTTCGTGATGACCCATGTATTTAGAGACATTTCAGCAATTATTAAAAACTACAAATAATGAATTACCTCTAGAAATAAGAATAGAACTCGAGGGAGTGAACTTCAATAAGTGTAATTTATTAACATTTCATCAATTCACGCACATGGTTTTTATTTTATCTCTGATGAATCTAGTACTGGGAGAATTTCCGGTAACTCACAAGATTTTCATCTGCAAATCTGGACGAATGTCGATCATAGCTTTGGGGGATTGGAAATAAAAATGTAATTCAAGTGATACGAGTGAATTTTTGAAATTACAATATTTATAACCATTTCACCAATTCACACTCTCGTGGTTTTTATTTTTAATTCTGATTGATGTAGTAATGGAAGATATTTTCGAAAACTCACAAAATTCTCATCTGGAAATATAGTAGATTGTCGACCATAACTTTGGAGGTTTGGAAATAAACCACTCACATGGTTTTTTTTTAATTCTGATGGACGTAGTACTGGAAGATATTTCCGAAAACTCACTAGATTCTCATCTAGAAATAAATCATCCATAAATTTATAGGATTGGAAATAAAAATGTAACTCAAGTGAGTGAGTTCCTGAAATTCCAATTTATAACCATTTCACCAATTCACTCACATGGTTTTTATTTCCATTCTGATCGATGTAGTACTGGAAGATATTTCCGGAAACTTACAATATTTTCATCTGAAAATATGTACGGATGTCGATAGCCTTTTGAGGTTTGGAGATAAAAAAAAACTCAAGTGAGTGAATTTTAAAAATACAATCCATACCTATTTTATCTGTTCACTCACGTGATTTTATGATTGTCACTTTCATTCAGATCGATGAAGTACTGGAAGATATTTCTGGTAACTTACAAGATTTTCATCTGGAAATATAGAAGAATGTCGACCATATCTTTGAAGTTTTGAAAAATGTAACTAAAAGTGGATTTTGAAAAGTAGAATCTTAAACTATTTGATCTGTTCACTCACATGTTTTTATGGTTTTATTTTATTCCTGATCGATGTAGTTTGACCTGAAGGTATTTCCGGAAACTTACAAGATTTTCATCTGAAAATAAGTAGAATGTCGACCATAACTTAGGAGGTTTGGAAATATAAATGTAACTCAAGTGAGTGAATTTTGAAAAATACAATCCATACCTACTCTATCTGTTCACTCACATGTTTTCATAATTATTTTCTATTTTCATTCTGATCGATGTCGTTTTATCTGAAGATATTTCCGGAAACATGAATTTTCACTGGAAATATAGACAAATAAACATTTTATCTGATCATTCACATGATTTTATTTCCATTCAGATCGATGTAATACCGAAAGATTCCTCTGGAAACTTACAAGATTTTCATCTGGAAATACAGAAAGCTGATGTTGACCATGTCTTCTGAGGTTCTAAATAAGTGTTAAATCCAGGAGAACAGATGACTGTCCAACATGTTTTTGTATTTGGCATCGTTCAATGACCTCCCTTCTCAGTGGAAACTGGCAAATTGAGGGAAGAGAAGGAGGCGTAACACAGCAGGGGCATTCCACATGGGGTTGCATATTCCGAGGAATCTCTTTTTTCTCAGTTACGACATAAAACAATCTGAAAGACACTTCCAGCTCAATGGGTCCACCCCAGCTGTTCAGGAAGCCATCCTTCAAACCAACCCTGCGTTTCGGATCTCATTCATGAATTACGTTCGCCTTGAAGAATGCGATGCGATGCGAACACCTTTCCAGAATACAAAATATATGTGTGACCTTCGAACTCTCATATAAGCGCTACTGTTTCCTAAATGAAAACAGCCGTAAATTACAGCCGTCGCTACTGTAATTACTTGCGTTATGGTGTAAATATTTTCAAATATACAGTGGTAGTCAGTGGTATTTATAGGAACTGGAGAATAGTTCTTCAAGAAACTCCCCATATTGAAGCCTGGAAACGATTGTCAAATTATCAAATAAATATATCACTTTTTGTGTAGTTGAGAAGTTGATATTATGGTAATTATTCATATTGAATGAAAAAGACTAAGACAATTTTTTGACAATTTCTTAGTCTTTTTCATTCAATATAAATATATTTATTTCCATTTTATCAATCAGTAAGATTTCTGCTTAACATATATTTTTCTAATCTTCTAGAGTATTGTCAGCTTGAAAAGACGATATTCACATATTTTTAATAGTGCAGGGTTTGTCTATTCATATAAAACTAAATATTCACACTAGAGTCCTTCATTAACTTCATTTTGCAGGAAGTTACGTTACAATTTGTATCATTGTTTTATTATTTTATTAATTTTAAAGGGTACTATAATTATACTCTATAAATCACTCTAGTGAACTGAAATATTCACACTAGTGTTCTTCATTAACTCCATTTTTCAGAAAGTTACGTTACAATTTGTATGATTGTTTTATTATTTTATTAAAGGGTACTATAAATCTATTTTATAAATCACTCTAGTGAATTTCTTGTATTTTTTCATTTGTATATGTATAAATATTTACTTGTTGAATTATATTTGTTTTTCTGTGAAATAAGAAAATATTCTTTTCTACTAAGTAGACGCAGATATTATAGATAAAGTCATTTTGAGAGAGAGAGAGAGAGGGAATGGACATATTGGTTATTATATGGTAAAAGTGTCTAGAAGCAAACCTTAAAGCAATGAAATCAAATGAGAAATTTTCATTAGCTTACATCGAAATTTGGCAATAGAAACTATGATTAAGTTGATTTTGAACTGATTTTCGAAACCTATCATGGAACCACCATATCAAATTGGAAGACTTGATAACAAACAGTTAGTTTTCTGTGCGTTTGCTTCAATGTATTAGAGTTGGCTATGCTATTATTCCTTCATGTATCTGCATCTTTTATTTCGCGTATCATCTTCAATGCTTCTGTAACCAATTAATACCAGCTTGTTGATTGTCTTTATTTGAGCAATATGAAAAATCCATAATATGCAAGTATCATTATTCTAAATGCCAATTTTATGAATTCAATTTTCTTTAAATATGAAACAATGAACCGATTAAGTAATATTGATTGTATTCAAACAATACAGTTTCGTCTATCCATCTTCTTATATGAATAAATTCGCCAACAATGAATTGATAAGATTAATAAGATCATTGAGGGGGGAAGAGGCAGTAATAGAGTCGAAGAGAAAGGAATAGAGAAGAGAGAGAGCACCTGAATTAATTGAACGTTCTTACAACTTTCACTAAGATTAACAATAAAAAATAAAACTGCAAAAACTGAAAGGAAAAAAAATGATGAATGGAATAGATAGAATAGTGAGATAGATATATTTCATTTACAATTATTTTCACAATCCTTATTAATAAGCCACTTATTGTAACATACAAGTTACAATCCCATACATTTGAAATTATTTCTATGGTTTAGAGAGTGTGAGTGAGTGGTTTACAGAGTGTGAGTGAGAGAGTCAGCACAGAGAGAAAGAGTGAAAGTTGGAAAGAAGAGGGCAGACTATTGAGCAGAGCTGAGTTGAGGGTGCAAAGTTTAGCACGGGGAAGAATGCAGTGTGCAGTGAACGGCTGAGCGTGAAGACCCGTCTTTTCATTTGTGTGTTCAGTTCACCAGTTCACCCTGATGGATATTGACTAATGACAGCGTCTACTCAATTCACAAGTGCCGAGTGCCGAGTGCCGAGTGCCGACTGCCAAGCCATGCCCTGTCAAATGCAAAGATGAATGTCCTGTTGTCTGCTGCTGCTTCCATTTTGCATTTTTGCTGCCTGTTGTTTGCATGTCGAGTTGGTAATTTGCACCAGCAATTTCGGGAACAGTTTGTGGGTGCGAGTAGGAATGAATTTACTCTTAAGTTCGACATTGATTGTGTTTTGACGAAAATACCATGATGAACTTTTCTTTATTCATTCATCATTTATACAATAAGTACATTATCAGAGTGATAGGGAGAGGAAAAATAAGGTAGCCTTGTGCTATTCCTCTCCCAAATTCGGGTAAGGTTATACCATAGAGAAACAATAGCGTAAGTTACGCTATTGTTTCTCTATGGTCATACATAGTCCGAAATAGGTTGAATTCTAGTTTGATTGTAATGTCGCAGTCGCAGAAGATCACAGTAGGCTGATTGGGATTTCTATGAATTTGTTACTAACCAAAAAAATCTGGTGTGGCGCACTCACACAACTTTCCTTGCCGTTATGAAAATTGATCACCTGACGCTAGTGTTCCCGCGCATCTCAAGTCTACTATTCAAAGATTTGAGCCAGCTGGTGACAGGGCAATAACGCTGGAGACACACATGAGGTCTGCTATCTCTTCATAGTGAATGATTTAATAGAATCAACAATAATTTGCAATTGAATAATCACATTTTCTCGAATTTAAAGCTTATTTTCAATTTTAGATGAAAATGTTACTGAACATTAATTGTAGAGATTTTCATGCTCAATCTACTCCACTTGATTTTTTTCGTTTCAATTGTATCTGAAGCCTGATAATTGGGAATCTATCTGCATTGATGGGGCGAAGCTCCTGAAATTTTTACAGATAAAAATACCGTTTTCGAGAAAATTGCAAAAAACCCTGTTTTTGACAACATTTTTGCCATTTTGAATTGCATCAGATCGAAATTGTTCGTGTCGGATACTTATATCGTAAGGACCTTAAGTTCCAAATTTCAAGTCATTCCGTTAATTGGGAGATGAGATATCGTGTAGGCTACACAGACGCACATACACTCATACACACACACATACCCACATACAGACCAATACCCAAAAACCACTTTTTTGGACTCAGGGGACCTTGAAACGTATAGAAATTTAGAAATTGGGGTAACTTAATTTTTTTCGGAAAGCAATACTTTCCTTACCTATGGTAATAGGGCAAGGAAAGTAAAAAGGCAAGCGAATGGGAAAAAACTAAAATCAAGTAACGTTTCGTATTCTATATTATTAATATTTTTTCATTGGAAAACTCAATGCATGTAATGAAAACACTGGGATGTTCTCAAAAAAAATCTCACCATCAGTCACCAGCAACAGTATCTCAATGCATGTATTGGGTGTTGTTTGTATTTTCACTTCATTCTGATAGGATAGGGCTACCACTATAACTGAAAGTTCGATAATAAATGTTGATGTCATAAAATACAGTAATAAAATATAAAAAATAAAATGGTACTTGAAGTGATTTTTATTTAATTTCAATGAAAATGGTAGCCCCATCTTATATAGAACAAAATTAATCTGCAAATAGGAGTTCAATTAGAACTTGTTTTTAAATCTAGTTCTAAAGTGAATTTGTTAGAGACAAATTTGAACTATTTGATAAGTGCTGATCATTTTGAAGAGAAATTGAATAACTAACAAAACCGTAATATGATAATATGATAAAGAATGGAATGGAAAGAGTGCACAATTTGGAAACCAGTGACACGGAAATAAAATATAAAGGTAGAAAAATTGATTTGAAGGAAGAAGCAAAGAAGAAACTCAATAGTCAAATATAAAAAAACTATCCTTTGTCTAGTTTAAATGACTCATTTACATAGTATAGCACTACTAATTTAGTAGTAGCATAGAGAAACAATAGTATAAGTAGATATCCCATGGTATAGGGCGTTCATGTCGCAACTTTTACTGTTATCTCAAGCTGACAGTCCACGTAGTTCTTTTCTGTGAAGCTTTATGACGCTGGTAGTCTCTCATATTGTGCCTTTCATACACTCTTACCCGGTCAAAACAGTAAAAATCTACAATAATCGACAGTAATCGGCTTGAGATAACAGTTAAAGTTGCGACATAAACGCCCCATACCATGAGATATCTAACCTAACCTAACCTAACCTAGCCTAACCTAACGTACGCTATTGTTTCTCTATGGTAGTAGCTTAGTTTCTACCGCCATTCTTATTTTACTTATGAATTTGACCTTGCTCTCTCCCTTTCATCAATTTATCAATTTTCCTAGCCATATATTTTTCGTATTTTTTGTATTTTCATGTTAACTGGTTTCCAAATTATATACTCATTCATTCTTTCACTCACTAGCCATTTACTTTTGTGAATTAACAAGTTTCTACACATTGGTTGTTGTTCAACATTTCTGATAACCATATTCGGAATTGCTGGGCGTGTCTCGTCGCGGCCAATACCAGTAGAGCTCAACGTTCATTGGTCAACATCTGTTGGCCAATCATACGGCTTCACGCTTCATAGTATTCCACTGCTGAATGTTTGAGCTTTCAGTTTCATCACCAAGCGATTGATCACCAATAGTTTTGATAATTATATTACTTAGTGGTTTTGGTAATTGGTAATACCAAGTAGATATCAATATCGTATCATTAGATATTAGTAGATATCGATATCATTCAATATATATCACAACATATCTCAACAACAACACAGAAAGTATTAAAAAATATCACATTAATTTATACTATGTGTCAGGATGACTGTGAATAAGATATCCATAGTCAGGCTGATAGACAATATTCGGAACGAAAAAGCACTATAGTCAGGTCCACGTTATAATGACAGTGATTGATTAGCAATGGTATTGCTATCCTTGTCTATCATTCAACAAAGCGGATAGCGCTATCTCTTTCCCGCTTTGCTCTGTTGCCAGATCGTCTTTTAACAATATATAATCAATAATTAATCAACAAATTAATAGAAAAAGTATAAAAACTTGAAGTACTCTTTATTAAAAAAACATTAAACTATTTTAAACAAGAAATCATATTTTTCAATAATTTCAAGATGAATTTTCAAAGTTGAGATGAATAATTTTTAAATTAAAAACACTTAAATTGAAACTCATATGTGCTACTTCTGTTCAATTTAATAAAAACATATAAGAACTTGTAGTACCCTTTATTACAAACTTATAAATATTTTAATAAATTGAAATAAATATTTTTGAATTTAAATTTTTTAATAAAGGGTACTACAAGTTTTCATATTGTTTTTATTAATTTGAACAAAAGTATCCCATTTAAGTGAAGTGTTTTTAATTAACAAAATATTTTAACTTAACTTTGAAAATTCATTATGAAATTATTGAGAAATATAATTTATTGTCCAATAAATAATATCATTGATTATTTTACACGAGAATGGACAGTGAATATTACATCAATGAACCTGTATCAGCTACCATCTATAGAAGGCATTGACAAGACAGAGGATCGGCAACGTTGTTCTCCTATCTTTCTCCACTGCCTTCATAACGTGGACCTCTGATTATTTTAAACGAGAATGAACAATTAATATTACCTCAATAAACCTATTACAGCTACTGTCTATAGAAGGCATTAACAAGACAGGGGATCGACAACGTTCTTCTCCTATCTTTCCCCACTGCCTTCATAACGTGGACCTCTGATTATTTTAAACGAGAATGAACAATTAATATCACCTCAATAAACCTATTACAGCTACCGTCTATAGAAGGCATTAACAAGACAGGGGATCGACAACGTTCTTCTCCTATCTTTCCCCACTGCCTTCATAATGTGGACCTCTGATTATTTAAACGAGAATGAACAATTAATATTACCTCAATAAACCTATTACAGCTACTGTCTATAGAAGGCATTAACAAGACAGGGGATCGACAACGTTCTTCTCCTATCTTTCCCCACTGCCTTCATAACGTGGACCTCTGATTATTTTAAACGAGAATGAACAATTAATATTACCTCAATAAACCTATTACAGCTACTGTCTATAGAAGGCATTAACAAGACAGGGGATCGACAACGTTCTTCTCCTATCTTTCCCCCTGCCTTCATAACGTGGACCTCTGATTATTTTAAACGAGAATGAACAATTAATATCACCTCAATAAACCTATTACAGCTACCGTCTATAGAAGGCATTAACAAGACAGGGGATCGACAACGTTCTTCTCCTATCTTTCCCCACTGCCTTCATAATGTGGACCTCTGATTATTTAAACGAGAATGAACAATTAATATTACCTCAATAAACCTATTACAGCTACTGTCTATAGAAGGCATTAACAAGACAGGGGATCGACAACGTTCTTCTCCTATCTTTCCCCACTGCCTTCATAACGTGGACCTCTGATTATTTTAAACGAGAATGAACAATTAATATCACCTCAATAAACCTATTACAGCTACCGTCTATAGAAGGCATTAACAAGACAGGGGATCGACAACGTTCTTCTCCTATCTTTCCCCACTGCCTTCATAATGTGGACCTCTGATTATTTTAAACGAGAATGAACAATTAATATTACCTCAATAACCTATTACAGCTACTGTCTATAGAAGGCATTAACAAGACAGGGGATCGACAACGTTCTTCTCCTATCTTTCCCCACTGCCTTCATAACGTGGACCTCTGATTATTTTAAACGAGAATGAACAATTAATATTACCTCAATAAACCTATTACAGCTACCGTCTATCGAAGGCATTGACAAGACAGAGGATCGGCAACGTTGTTCTCCTATGTTTTCCCACTGCCTTTATAACGTGGATCTCTGATTATTTTAAACGAGAATGGACAGTTAATATTGTATCAATAAACCTATATCAGCTATCGTTAACAAAGGCATTGACAAAACAGAGGATCGGCAACGTTGTTCTCCTATCTTTCTCCTCTGCCATTATAACGTGGACCTCACTATAGCAGAAGAAGATGTGTCATATCTGTTCCCAATGCGACAATTTTTTTTCATTAGAGATAATAATATCAATGAAAACTGAAATACGAAAAGTATACCATTATGTTATTTTAATTTCAAAAATTCGACGAGTCACTGTCACCAAATAAAACTGTAAAATTTGACAATAGTTGATTTGTGTTTATATTTCATTTTAATTTCAATTGGTTTATTTATTATGACAAATTAATTTTAATTTGATTCAAATCACTGAATGAAGTGAGCTGTTATTGTATCATAAAAATTTAAGGTATTTGACAATATTAAACACGAATCAAACAGTGTGAGGAGGGTGTAAAAACGTGACGTCAGTGAGAAAAAAGCTTAATGATGGTGTACAAATGAATTCACTACATTCGAAAAAAACAGGCATTCATCGGTCCCCATCTCAACAAGCGAAACGGTCCGCATTGCATTGTGCACAATAATAACAGTTGATGAATAGAACCTACTGTAACTACAATAATCAACAAGAGAGAAAAAGAAAAAAGATCAATTCCATTACGATTTCAAATCAATTAAAAAAGAGCAAACATCGTTTCTCCCTTAGAGGGTAGTGAATGCTCCCTCCACCCCATTTTTAGCAGACATGCAAAGGTAGAGGAAGTGACACACAGTTTGAAATTTCATTTTTCATTCCTTGATTAATGATGTACGTCAGTTTAATAAAGCTTTGTTGAGTTTTCATTCCAATTGAATTCATGGACTGGCTAGAGGTGTTGTATGTAGAGTGTGAGCTAAGCAAACATTTGTTCAAATAGCTTTCTGTGTGATTTGTGGTGAGAATGTCCTTCATTTTCAAACTATTATTAACGATTTATAAGGTATTATAAAACGCATTGTACAGGTCTTTTCTGATGTGGACTTTTGGTTTGCAATGTCACACGCTCCTGAAGCTGTAGAAGAACAGGGTTTTTTGGAATTCAGTATTCGAAATATACGGTTTCTATATTGCTTTCTTATATCCTTCTACAATGAGCCTACCGTAGATGTTTAGATTAATTGAATGATTATGACTATTTTTCTATTCTTGAAATATACAATGCTACTACTTTAACTACAATGCTACTGAAGATAAAACATTTTCACAATACAAAATTTTAAGATTCTAGATGACTACTTTGATTGAAGATAAGAAAATTTTCATAATACAAAGTTTAAGATTCTAGATAACAGAAGCTTTACTTGATACAATAAACTATTTTTGATCACAATGGAATGGGTTCGAACAAACTGGTGAAATTATAATAAAGTTCCTTAATAAAGTACTGATATAATAAGTCATTTTGGGCTATATGATAAATCCCGCTATAATAAAGTTCCTTAATAAAGTACTGATATAATAAGTTATCTTGGTCTACATGATAAATTCCGCTATACATCACTGGAGCCTCACAAATTATTGTTATGTGCAAGTAAATGTAAATCTATATGTATAAAAGCGAAATGGCACTGACTCACTCACTCACTCACTCACTCGCATAACTAAAAATCTACCGGACCAAAAACATTCAAATTTGGTAGGTATGTTCAGTTGGCCCTTTAGAGGCGCACTAAGAAATCTTTTGGCAATATTTTAACTCTAAGGGTTGTTTTTAAGGGTTTAAAGTTCGTATTTTAGCATGTATATTCTTCTTCTCCCAATCTCTTAATTATAATTGAAATTTCCATATCATATGTTACTATAGAACTATAATCTAGATAGAGTACCTCTTCGAAACAGTTGTTAACTGGCAACTAAATTAATAATTTTGTCAGGTTGGCATTAAGTTGAGTTGACTTTGTTAGGTTGGCACCAAGTTGAAGATTTAAATGCATTTATCGCGGAAAAATTGATTGGGCACTGCTACTTCAATCCTGGGAATATTATATTACTAGCCGTCAGGCTCGCTTCGCTCGCCATATCCGTTTAGCCAGACGTTTAGTCTGGACCCCCGACTGGATTGTTCTAACATATGATAAAAATGCTCAAATGAAAAATGCAGGCGAGCGAAGTGAGCCTGCTGATCTCATTCCTGGACGATCCAGTCGGGGGTCCAGACTAAACGTCTGGCTAAACGGATATGGCGAGCGAAGCGGATATGGCTAGACGGATATGGCAAGCGAAGCGAGCCTGACGGCTAGTAAAGTATATTATCAAATGTACTAACAATACAGTAATGTAAATATGTACTGACCAAGTAGGATGAAACAGCCTATTGTGTTTTTAGAAACTAGAATAGTCTCCCTTCTTTGTGCCACTCTCAGGTTATTTATAAAAACACTATTTGAAACACTTTATTTCATTTGAAATAAACAAAGGGCAAATTTTCCTCTTGTTTACAACCGAATACACTAAATAGAATGTGTTCTATTTTTACTTTCCTTGCCCTATTACCATAGGTAAGGAAAGTATTGCTTTCCGAAAAAATTAAGGTACCCCAATTTCTAAATTTCTATACGTTTCAAGGTCCCCTGAGTCCAAAAAAGTGGTTTTTGGGTGTTGGTCTGTATGTGTGTGTGTGTGTGTGTGTGTGTGTGTGTGTGTGTGTGTGTGTGTGTGTGTGTGTGTGTGTGTGTGGTGTGTGTGTGTGTGTGTGTTGTGTGTGTGTGTGGTGTGTGTGTGTGTGTGTGTGGTGGTGTGTGTGTGTGTGTGTGTGTTGGTGTGTGTGTGTTGGTGTGTGTGTGTGTGTGTGTGTGTGTGTGTGTGTGTGTGGTGTGTGTGTGTGTGTGTGTGTGTGTGTGTGTGTGTGTTGTGTGTGTGTGTGTGTGTGTGTGTGTGTGTGTTGTGTGTGTGTGTGTGTGTGTGTGTGTGTTGTGTGTGTGGTGTGGTGTGTGTGTGTGTGTGTGTGTGTGTGTGGTGGTGTGTGTGTGTTGTGTGTGTGTTGGTGTGTGTGTGTGTGTGTTGTGTGTGTGTGTGTGTGTTGTGTGTGTGTGGTGTGTGTGTGTGTGTGTGTGGTGTGTGTGTGTTGTGTGTGTGTGTGTGTATGAGTGTATGTGCGTATGTGTACACGATATCTCATCTCCCAATTAACGGAAAGACTAGAAATTCGGAACTTGAGGTCTTTACAATATAAGGATCCGACACGAACAATTTCGATCCAATGCAATTCAAGATGGCGGATAAAATGGTGAAAATGTTGTCAAAAACAGGGTTTTTCGCGATTTTCTCGGAAACGGCTCCAACGATTTTGATCAAATTTATACCTAAAATAGTCATTGATAAGCTCTACCAACTGCCACAAGTCCCATATCTGTGAAAATTCCAGGAGCTCCGCCCCATCTATGCAAAGTTTGATTTTTGATTCCCAATTATCAGGCTTTAAATACAATTTGAACAAAAAATTCCAAGTGGAGAAGATTGATCATGGAAATCTCTTCAATTAATGTTCAGTAACATTTCCACCTAAAATTGGAAATAAGCTCGAAATTCGAGAAAATGTTATTATTTCAATTATAAACTGTTGGCAACTGTTGATTCTATTAAATCATTCACTATGAAGAGATAGCAAACTTCGTGTGTCTCCAGCCTTATTGTCCTGTCACCAGCTGGTTTGGATCTTTGAATAGTAGACTTGAGATGCGCGGGAACACTAGCGTCAGGTGATAAATTTTCATAACGGCAAGGAAAGTTGTGTGAGTGCGCCACACCAGATTTTTCCTATCGTTCGGTCTGTAGACATCATGGAAAATATGAACTCGCTAATAATTTTTTTGCTGAATTACACGAAATCCATGATGGAATTTATCATTCAAGAAACGTTTATTCTTGTCATTGAATCTTGTTCTTATGTCGTTCCACATTAAATCTCTTAAATCCATCACATAATGAAGCTCAACTAACTCAATAAACCCTTGATATTAGAGTGCTTTTTCCACCATTCTTAGATAGTTTGTGCCGCAAGTAGTGTACGGTGTAACTTATTTGAGAATTTAGGTAAAGATAGCCTGAGGAGCATCACGTTTTTTGGGAAAAATGTCACGTTCCTTGGAAAAAATGTCACGTTTTTGGGAAAAAATTTCACGTTTTTTGGAAAAAATGTCAATGACTCTTAATAAAACTCGCTAGTATTCGAAGTCAGAAATAAGTATCTCATTAGTGTCAACTCTCAAGACTAGATTGCAATTTGCTCTTGAAAAAAAAAACACATTTCAAATTCAGCGAAATCAAGGCGTTACAAATCAATAATACTAATAATTATTGCATGATAAGAAACGCATAATATACATTCCAAAGCAATACCAATATTGATAAGAAACACATAATTGACCGAGCGAAGTGAGGTCTAAGATTCAAATCGACGGTTTTGCATTTCTCTTCATGTTTATATTTTTGTTTATATATATTCATGTTCCGCATTTACAGCGAAACGCAGCAATAGATTTTCATGAAATTTGACAGGTATGTTCCTTTTTGAATTTCGCGTCGACTTATACATTACATATGGTTTTTTGATATTTTGCGTTTTAAGGATAATAGAAAAAGGGAAGGAGTCTCCTTTGAACGTCAATATTACCGTAAAAATCAGACTTTAGAATTATTCATCATAGATCAGCTGTCAAGTGGACTATAATACTACCCATTCAAAAACATCGAACATCTTGAAAATGTATCTTTCCATCAACGTTAGTAGACAGTTGACTATAAATAATACTACCAGAAACATCGAACATCGTGAAAATGTATTTTTCCATCAACGTTGTAGACAGTTGAAGCCAGACCTGATAACAGCGCTCACACTCACATTCCGGGACGATACGATAGGACAGAAAGCTCTATGTTTATTTAGGATTTTTTCTAGCCTTTTTATATTGTTAAATTATTTATTAATTTTTGAGAAAACATAACAACAGGTCAATGTAACTTACTAAGAGCGAGGTCTACTGTTCACAGAACTACTAGTAATATACATTTCGAAGCAATACTTTATTCATTCTTCATTCATTTATACAATAATTATTACATTATCAAAATAATAGGGAGATGAAAAATAAGGTAACCTTGTGCCACTCCTCTCCCAAATTTAGATAACACATTATTACTATTGATAAGGAACGCATAATAAACAGGAGGAAGAAACTGAAGGGTGACCAAGGAGCATGGTCGACCATATTATAGCGCATGCGCGTGAGTATGTCAGCTGTCAGTCGACAGTCGCAGTGACTCACAACCTAGCCAGCTGGCGATTCCCCTTGGCGAATTTAGGGTAGGTTAGGTAGGGTTGCTTGCTGCTGGGGACATAGCAGTCGTGATTGGACAGATCTCGGACTTATCTGGCGAGCATCCCGTTGCCAAGTGTTGATAAGATGTGGGATTAGTTGCGGATTATTCTTTGTTTGGCGGCTGACGATTCGGCGTCTAGCTTCATTCGCCTGATATTTGGACAGGCGATAAGCTGTGGGATGATTAGTGCTGGGGGTGAGGAGGATGAGTGGGAGGAGGAGGAGGTGTTGGAGGGGAGGAAGAGGAGGATATGTGTAAAAGAAAAGAGAGTGAGAGTTAGGGCGAGTGGGAGGAGGGAGAGGTGTTGTGGAGAGGAAGAGGATGATATGTGTGAAAGAAAAATGAGTGAGAGTTGATAATATTGAGAGAGAGAATACTGGAATCATAAAACTGAGAAAATTCATCTATGAGTTATGAAAATGATCTACGATGAAAATGAAACGATGGAGAAAATTGATTGATTGATATATTGATTGAGTACTTTATGGAGATTACAATATATATACTAGCTTCTACACTTATATACAATAGCTTACAATACAGCAAGAAGAATAGAATAGAATCGCTGCCTTTTTTTTACCTAGGAGGGCGGAGTTAGGGTGCAGTCGGCCCTCTCTTACACTCAACCCTCCAATACAACGCTAAATAATTACTAGATTGAACAAATCCTATTGAGAAAAAATATATATTACAAACAAGGTTAATAAATATTATTGGAATACAAAATAATAATCAATGGAGAAAAAAAATAAAAAACCTAAATTATAATTAAGTTATGAATAGAAATTGAAAAATAAAAACTAAAAAATAATACAAGGAGGGAGAGAGAGAGATTGCTTGATTTTTGATTGATTGAGTACTTTATTTTATGTAGATTACAATTATACTGGCTCAAACACTTATACACAATAGCTTACAATACAGCAAAATTATAGATGAATTTACAAAATATAAATTAATAAAATAATTATTGAGCTGTATATGATATGAAAAAAGTAATGTGTAATAACTATAGATAAAATAGATAATATTGTTATGCATCTACATAGATTGGCGGAGCTTTGGACATATCAATGTCCATTCTTCGGAAAGAATATTCGAAGTATCCTTCTCACTAACTCTCTACCGAAAGAGAGAGAGAGAGAGAGAGCGAGGAATAGTGATAGAGAGGGGAATAGTGAGAGAGAGGGGAATAGGGAGAGAGACTGGCGAGAAGTGAGGAATATGTTGGAGTGAATATTTATGTAAAAGTAATAGATTTGATCAATAAGAAAAAAATCTAGGAGAGGAGTGAAGAAATAACAGTAAAGAAGAAACAGTGATGAGGAATGATGATATGAAAAAATATAATGGAGATAATGTAGATTAAAGTGTAAAGGATGAAAGGGGTGAGAGAGAAACTGAAATGGATGAAGATGACTGGAATAATCCACAAAAATAGTTGAATAGATTAACACAGGATTATGAAGTTATCAACATCTGATAATAAGAGACACCCGGTTACATAAAAGTCTGTCAACTTCTAATCCCTGTCAAATTCTTTTGGTAGAGAGTTATTGGGAAGGATATTTTGAATATTCTTTCCGAAGAATGGACATTGATATGTCCAAAGCTCCTCCAATTTATGTAGATGCATAACAATATTATCTATAGTTATCACAAATTGCTTTTTTCATATCATATATATATACATTTCAATAATAATTTTCTTAGTCTATATTATGTAAATTCATCTATAATGTTGCTGTATTGTAAGCTATTGTATATAAGTGTATAAGCCAGTATATATTGTTGTAATCTAAATGAATGAAGTACTCAATCAATCAATCAATCCCGATTGAATCCCACGAGAATCAATCAGAGAGGCCTTCTTCTCAGAAAAACCTTCTCGTGGCATTTAATAATGATTTAAACTTAACAGGGTTTTGTGCAACCGGGTCTAAGAACTCTACAGTATAGAATTCTTAATTCTATACTGTATAATGTACAGTAGAATTCTTTCAATTCTATATTGGATGGGGAACGACAAAAACCGATTCCGATGCAAGAGAAAACAACAAAATAGACAAGAAGAGGAATAAGTAGAAAAGAGATAATAAAGTAACAAAGAAAAAGTGGAAAGCTGCTGACAATGAAAAGAGGTTTAATAATAAAATTCAAATCAAGGTTTAATACAATTTAAAGGAAATATAACTGGAAAGAGAAATGAAAAGAATACATGTAGATAAGAACAAAGAAGTGTCCAATGAAAATGAAAGGAAACGTTAAGAAGGGTACCGGAGGGTGGAAGTAACATAGAATGAAGAGAAAGTACCCTACAATTGCGGCCCTTCTGTCCGTTATTATAGGAAAGGGATTATCACTGCATTGGGAGAGGGACCTCTGTAATTTACACAAGTCTGTTGCTAAACATTGGTCCACCCACTCTCTCCAAATCCATCAATCATCAGGAAGCATTATTTTTATTTTGTGGCACACGAAAAAACCACTAATCGGCTTATAAAACAATTACGGCCATATTGAAAGTGTTATTGATGGTTTGAGTGGTTAGTGCTTGACCGTTGACCCTAAGATTTATTGTCCCTAGAGTTAAGAGAGAACACTACTGTTTGAAAATTGAATTATTGACTTCAAAATATTGTACTTCGTATTGAGATTATTTTGAAAATGTTGTCGGTTGGTGAATTAAATTTGTAGTATATGGATTTTAAATACTGTATTTAATCCTGATGGTTGATAATGAAGCTTAAATCTCACATTTCCAAGCGATTTAATGTTTAGAATCTATCACCGTATAACAATATATCTGTTACTGAATTTTAGTCAATATTTTTCTCTAATCTCTCTATTCATGATTGAATTCCACTCTCTGCTCTTTTCAATTATATTTATTACTTTCCTTGCCCTATTACCATAGGTAAGGAAAGTATTGCTTTCTGAAAAAAACTAAGGTACCCCAATTTCTAAATTTTATATACGTTTCAAGGTCCCCTGAGTCCGAAAAAGTGGTTTTTGGGTATTGGTCTGTATCCCAATCAACGGAATGACTTCAAATTTGGAACTTAAGGTCCTTACACTATAAGTATCCGACACGAACAATTCCAATCAAATACAATTGAAGATGGCGGCTAAAAAGGCGAAAATGTTGTCAAAAACAGGGTTTTTCGCGATTTTCTCGAAAATCAAATTTATACCCAGAATAGTCATTGATAAGCTCTATCAACTGCCACAAGTCTCATATCTGTAAAAATTTCAGGAGCTTCACCCCATCTATGCAAAGTTTGATTTTAGATCCTCAATTATCAGTCTTCATATACAATTTAAACAAAAAATTTCAAGTGGAAAGGATTAAGCATGAAACTCTCTACAATTGATGTTTTGTAACATTTTCACCTAAGAATGGAAATAAGCTCGAAATTCGAGAAAATGTGATTATTCAATTGCAAACTGTTGGCAACTGTTGATTCTAGTAAATCATTCAGTATGAAGACCTCGTATGTCTTCACTATCTCTTCACTATGAAGAGATAGCAGACCTCCTGTGTTTCGAGCGTTATTGTCCAGTCACCAGCTGGCGTATTTCTTTGAATAATAGTAGACTTGTGATGCGCGTGAACACTAGCGTCAGGTGATCAATTTTCATAACGGCTAGGAAAGTTGTGTAGGTGCGTCACACCAGATTTTTTTACAAGGTTAGCAAAAAGAATACAACGATCAGAAAAGAGAAAACAGGCTATTGCCCAAAACTTCTTCAATTTTCCTAATTTAGTTTCAAATTGTCCAAATATTATACATAGGTTATTGATATTCTACCTATGATAAATTCAAGGTTTATATTCATCATTTTATAATTCAATTACGCTTCAAGGCATTATTTTTTGATTATAGAGAATCGGACACGGAGGTTAGAAGATGTTTGAGATCATCAATCGGACTTATTCCCGATGAAATTAAAGCTTGCAATATTATGATAATTCCCTATAACCAGATCCCTACTAACCAATAGATCTATTGGTAGTTGGTAGTAAGTTGGTAGAAGCTCATGAAAATGAATGTCAATAATTGACTAAAAACAGTCAATTTTGAAATTTCTAAAGACAATTAGAAGTATTCCAATGCTATGAACCATTTTCCTTACATTGTATGATTTTTATTGTATTCATACTTATCACCTCACAAAAGCATTGATTGTTTTACATTTTTTTACTACCTAATAATTTATAGCTAGTTTGCATGTTCATATTATATTAGATGCTATTCTATTTTTGTAAGCATAAATGCAATTTGCCTTTTAAAAATTTAATGTATAATTCGAATTGGAAAAAAGCATTTCTGAAAAATAGTACAATCCCACGAATTTATTTGCATTCATTTCAAAAAAATTAATGTTCAATGACATGTTAAATCTCAATCAATGTTGGAACTTTAAGAAGAATGACATCTTGAAAAATTATCATTTTTTTGTAGCTGGAAATTTTATTATCATCATGCAAATAAGTGAAGAAAATATAGAAATTTGAATGAATCGGGAAATACAGAGTATTCTATAATTTAAAAAAAAAAACAGTCGATATAATTATCGACTTAAATAACACAGTTTTATCAACTTAACTTTTATCAACTTGAGGGTCAACTGCGCCCTAACTTCACCCTCCTAGGTCAAAAATAAAGGCAGTCATTCTATTCTATTCCTTCCTATTTTATTCCATACTGTTGCGCGCAGAAATAAATCGATTCTATTCTATATATTATTACGAATTTGGATTGCATATCCTTATAACACTAGTTACACCATTTTCAAATATTATTTGGAGCTTATATAATGTCTCATGACCAAAAACACGTGAGATTCTTACAGAAATCGTTTACATATTCTTATATAAACGTTACATAAACAATTATGAACAATAATCTTATGTAGCAAAACATATTTCAAGTACCTTACGGAGTGTAGGTTTGAGGTTATAAAACAGAGTTATGGGGTGGAAATTTGAAGAAACAAGCTGATTACATATTTATTGAACGTGCATCTTGTGATGTAATTTGAGGATTTCAAGGAAGGAGAATGTTGCACGTTTAGAACCACGAGATCGATTCAAAATCAAATTTTATTCAAGAAAACGCGAGCTATTCTGTAACGTGATGCAGGTCTATGTAATCGATAGTACAACAGTAACAATCGCTACGTACTGAATTTTACTTGACTTTTAAGACATATTAATTCAATCACGTAACGAGAAAAGAATTTGTAAATAAATGATTGATTTTATCGGTTTTTACTTCGAAATAAAAGAACAGTACTTACGCTGCAACAGATAATGTTATTTACAAACAAGAATCAAGACAGCCATTCGCTTCTTACAAGCGGCCATGTTGATTTCTACCCCAGCCGATTTCAACCCTCGACGTAACCAACCCCTAAATGCAGAGCTACCAACCTGAGAGAGCTCTGAACTCTGAGCGGTGGCTTCAAAAATGGCATTTTGAATATTTGTGTTGTTACTTTGAATATTATGCAAAATTTCACTTGTTCTAATTTAAAAAATGTACACCATGGATAACTTATTCTATTTTCTCCCTCTTTGCACTGATTATGAGCTTCTTAGGACTTAATTCAGCAAGAATATTAAGGCTGCTGAATGCTGAACTAAGACATAACTGAATAGACCTACATCTTACTCAGTCCTTCGATTCATATTTAAAAAATAATGTCAAATTCACATGCATGATTAATCAAACATATTGATGACTATGCAATTTTTAGAATAATCTGCTTGGACAAAGCTAGAAATTTGGATTTGCAATCTATTTAACGATTTCCAAAACATCCCACTTTCTCAAGTTGGTTAGCTTTCTTTGATGGGGATGAGAACTAATTCAAATAGAAATGAATGAATAGAATAGAATGGAATAGTAATTTCAAATAGTTATTACATTACTATTTTGTACTAGTAATCATTTCACAACAAAATACCATAATATTCAGGTATTTCAATTCAGTTAGGCCTACTCAAGAGAAAGTCGAGGAGCTTGACAAAGTTTTTGTTGTGACGTAGCAGCAAGGCGAACCATACTATAAACTCGCCGAGGTGGCTTTTCACAAGTGCTCGCCGAATATGCTCGCCCATACTCGGCAACATATTTGTTATCAAATGCAATTAGCTAAAGACAAGTAGAAGTAGATTAGCATTAGGATTGTATTTATTGTATAAAATGTTGAGTATGACCTTTTATTTTGTCTAATCTACTATTTGTATGATTCTCATTCAAGATAGTGTTGAGGAAACGTAATAATGTTGTAGATAATTGAAGCATAAAATAAGTAAATATTACTTATTTAATCTGTGCTTTGAGCATACGGGACCAGGAGAAACATTGATAAGCTACAGATGTACTTTATCCGAGTTAATCTCAAGTAAATTGGGACTGGAAAGTGGACTCAAATCAATTCAAGTGGATAGCATAACCTATCATTTTTATTCATTCATAACTCTACCTCCATTGTATTATCATTCATTCCATCATCACCTAGGCTTAAAATATTTCTAGAAAGTCGCCTTTGTAAAATAATAGATATAATAGAATAATTGATTATCTTGTTAATGTGTCATGCATACTGATGTTTTCCGGTATATAATCAACCAATATATCTTCAGTACCGTAGATTCATAAGAGTAGATTTTTATTAATAGAAATGTATGATTTCTGGTGAGTTTTTGGGAGTATTGTCTGAATTTCAGATTCTGGATCATATTATATTTTAGTATCACTCATTTATTAAATACATTGATAGATACAATATCATTTTCAACTATATGAATGACTGGGAAAGGAACAACAGGCTTAAAGCCCAAAACTGTTCCTCTCCTAAATTATGTAATATTTCAAGTTTGAGATTAGAAATGGTGGTCAGAATTGAAAAGTATTAGTATCGTCTTCTCAAAAAAGAAACAGAAATGACATCTGACATCTGTCATATAATACTGTAGTAGTATTATTACTAGTATAATACTACTATAATAGTAATAATACTGTATTACTAGTAATACTAGTATTATACTGTAGTAGAATCATTACTTGTAAATTGAAGGAGCAATATAGCCTATACTGCTACACTCACAACTTTGATAACCAACTTAACTTTTTACTTGCTACCGTTATTCTCGGCTGTCTGTTATTCCAGCTTTAATGCTATTTCAAATTTTGAGTTTGGATCATGGAATCCTTTTATGAACATTTTGTTAAATAATATTCTTTTATTTCCTAAACTGAGGCCCGGTTGCACAAAAGCCGGTTGAATCTTAACCGTGATTAACTTTACGAGGACCAATCAGAGAAGGCCTTTTTTAAAAGACAGTTTCTCTGATTGTTTCTCATAAAATTAATTAATCACGGTTAAAATTTAACCAGTTTTTGTGTCTGTGACATTCACGGCCGGTTGCCCAAAAGCTGGTTAAATTTTTACCGTGATCAACTTTACGAGGACCAATCAAAGAAGGCCTTTATATAAGACGGTTTCTCTGATTGTTTGTCGTGAAATTAATCACGGTTAATATTTAACCAGCTTCTATGCAACCGGCAGTGAGTATTACCATAGAGAAACAATAGCGTAAGTAGTAGATATCCCATGGTATAGGGCGTTCATGTCGCAACTTTTACTGTTATCTCAAGCCCATAGTCAACGTAGTTCTTTCCCCCGTGATGCTGGTAGTCTCTCATATTATGCCATTCATACACTCTTACCCCGCCAAAACATTAAAAATCGACAGTAATCGACAATAATTAGCTTGAGATAACAGTAAAAGTTGCGACATAAACGCCCTATACCATGGGATATCTTCTTACGCTATTTTTTCTCTATGGTATTACATACATAAAAACTGCAAGAAAACGTTAGCTATTCACCTTCATTTCTACCTTCAACATACCTTTCTTACCACAGTTAGCTGATCCTCTAGTACGGTACCTGCACACTTGACCACAAGAGAATGACTGAAGAGGCTTTCAGGTTTTTGAAAACATTTCCAGAATCTAGTCTGCTCTATTTATTGTTCTCAACCTTGTGTGTTCTCAGAAATCCCAACTTTCTATTCCCTTTCGAAGAACCCCTTCTCAAAGCATTGTTGGACCTGGCTATTGTTTTGCAGCAGACTTTCACAAACAGCACAATAAAAGAATCCTGGTGCATTTTTGAAACAAAAAGTGAGAGTCTCAAGCGGGAATCGGTTTTGAATAGGAAACAATCGACTAAACCTGAACAGTTCGACTTGATGGGACACATTTGGGCTGAAAATGTTTTTCGATTTTGAATTTCGTTTTGGAATTCAGCAACATGTGATCCGTTATATTTTTGCTGAAACAGGATGAAAATGTTTTTCGATTTTGAATTTCGTTTTGGAATTCATCAACATGAGTCTGTTATATTTTGGCAGAACCAGGAATTCTAAAATACTACATACAATAATGAAGATGAAGATTTTCTTCAAAAAATTCACTCCTGCTATTTAGGTCTTCGGTCCTGCAATATTTGAAATATCTTCCTTAGTTCTATTTATAAAGCTTTCATTGGATATTTGGAATAATTTAGTTTGTAGTTCAAAATCTATAACAGGATCTTCAAGAAATAGGCTTGGAAGTTGAGGATGTCATTGATAAAGTGGAAATAAACCGTTTACTTGGAACGCACATTAATTAAATTTGCCAAAAATGCACAGGGAGATTGTAATATTGTAATCACTGATGCAGAAAGATGACAACGATCCGAGAGAATAAAGAAATATTGGGCTGATCGAAAAGCCATACAGCTCCAGAACCAAGGATGATTTTAGTTGATTGACTCAACTAAGTGGTTCAATGTGGCCGAAAATGACAAAAAATACACTATTTGAGAAAAAAATGAAGAGAAATAAAATACTTGGTTAACCTTAAGCTGTGTTTTCGTAACGGGCAGAAGCAGAATCGATTGCAGCGCACCCAGGCGGGCAGAAACAGTAACATTCAAAGAACTAGTTCTTTGACATGAATTTTGCTTTATGTGTTATGGGTAATGAACTTTTTGGGTTGTCCAAAAGGTAATTCTGAAATGATTATTGGAGATTTAATTCAATAAAGTGAATTAATTGCTTTTTAAAACTCAGATAACTTTTCCACAATTATTAGCTACTTCAATAATTATGCAAAATTCTATGCTTTATAGGCATGTCAATCTAAGAGTTAACTTTTCATTTCCTATGCTTGAAATTTTTAAGGGTAAATTATTTGAAGTAACTGATTGTATTTCATTATTAATAAGATATTATTTTATTAACTAGAAGCATTCCATTATTAAGATATTATTATAATTATTTTATTAACTAGAATCAATTGCCTTCAGAGTCAATGCATGTTCTTTGACATCGTTTATAGGTAGGCCTACCTACTATGAGTACCGTATTCAACTTCAAAGGCCTATTGAAGCTCTATCGAAAAAAAAAATCAATAAATAAATAATAAATAAGTGCTTTACTTTTGGCATTTTTGGAATCTACGGGTTATATTACACCAAGGGATATCAATATTGTAAACGTTTTTTAGGCAATTTTATTTTAGCAGTCCCCTTTTTGATCATTGGATGGGTACGGTCCCGGCTGATATACAATCATGTATAAGAATCGTGAGGCCAATTGACTGCCTAAATCAATATGCCTTCTCAGGCAATGTTCAATTAGGGACTCCTCACCAGTAAAAGCTATACGAATATTGGAAATTATTATTATAGATTAACATATATGACATGTACAAAGTGCATTCAAACAGGCGAACTAATTCTAATAATTATTGTTGAGATAACTATATCTTGCTTTAATAAACGAGTTCTGTTATGGTACTTTAAATAACACATAGCCTATTTTAAAATGGATGAATATTATTAATATAGAAGGTAACTAGTACCCTTGTGATATTCCAAAATGAAACATGATTAGTTTCGACATTTTCAATAAGGACTCTCTGACAATGACATAATTAGAAAGGTCATGCTTATTTTGAATATTTTAGGGTAGGCCTACTAGTTATTTTCTACAATTAACCTTAAAGTTGCCCTATTAAAATTAATACTTTATTAGGGTATTAATAGAATTAGAGTAGCCTTTCAAACTCCTTATTCACTATATGTTCTAAAAGCTTATCAATTCAATCAAAACCTTGGAAATATAGCCTAGAAGGTAGAATTGAAAGTGATTATATTTGATGTGGCTTGGAACATCATATTTTCAACTTTTGCTTAAGTTATTTTTCATATTCAAAGAATTATTACCCCTTCAATGCAGTAAATAAGTACTATTACTTAATTCTTAATACAATACATAATAATTGTGATACCCTATTTTATATCCAATTCAAGTCTATTATTAACTACGTGTTACCTATAGCATTTGCCAGTCAGCAATGTTAAATAATTTTATTAGTTCCAAAAAAGCAGAAGACATACAGAACCAATAAAGTTGTTAATAAGAGTTCGATGCTTGGGGTTAAATATAGTTTTAAAAATCCCTCAAGTATAAACAATTAAAACATATTTTATAATTTCATGTCACTTGCTGTTTTCTTCAAAACTACCTGAATTGAAACAGTTAGCAGGAGCGATCAGAAAAAAAGATATTATTATGAATAACATGAAATAAACACATCAAGATGTACTGAAAAAATGAATATATTTCTTAGATTAGTCCATCTCTTTCTTCTGTAGGCTACTACATCATACATGAATTATATCCATGGAATATTATTCATAGTTGATTTTCTTTGTCATCCTCTACTTCTGGCTGGTACATCACTAGGCCTGAAATCAAAAAGTTATAGATAATTTATTATTCATTATAAAAAAAACTTTGCAAAGTGAATTCTGAAATTGATTGTAATCTGTATAAGTTTTTATTATATTTCTTGGAAGGAACCCCCAATAATGACAAAGTAATATTATATGAGAAATTCCAATAAACCAACATTCAGTTGAATTATTATTAGCATCAATCTGTTAGTTGTGTAATTCTGAATGATTGAATAAATAAATCTCCATGCAGGAATTGGGATTAATCAGTGTGCTCCTAGGTCAAAAGAACTTGTTGGTGAACAATATATTTTTGGATACCATGAACAATATTTATTATTCTGTGGTCAGTAGGCCTACTTCTCGACCGTTTGGTTTACTTAACTCTTCCAAAATGTACTGCATAAAGTAATTTTTAGTTCTACATTTAGAGAAACAAGTTTAATGAAACAAATGGAAATAACCAATAAATTAATTGCTTAATCTGAAATGATGATTATCTACAAAATTATAAGTAGAACTAAGTGATTTGAAAATGAATACCAAACTGCAAATACATAAATCTCTCTCAGAACAATGTGGGTATTTCATCCATGAATTTAATCATAAATTTTAAAAGGTGGAATGACTGTCATTAAAAGCTATTATTCAGTGTTTTCTACCAGCACTTGCTGGGTGAATTTTTGAAGTCATCTATTAATAGTTCTAATGTATGGTCATTTATAAAGTCATCATCCACTCAAGATCAAGATGGACAGTTGAGAAGAGTGTTTTAAAAACAATTTTAACATCAAATTATTGATGTGATGTTATCACATTATTAGATAATGTTACATAAATTATTTCTTTATGGAAGGAATCCCAAATATTATGAATAACTCTATTCCCTGTAAAATGATAAGTGAATACATTGTTTTTTAAGCACTCTTCTCAACTGTCCATCTTGATCTCATGTGGTTTCACATAGTTTCAAAATATTAAGATTTCCTGTAAGCTATTAATGATTTCAAAATTTAGTCAGTTTTTCTATTATTTTAGTCACGTACCATAGTTGAATCTTACTATTTGAATATCTACCATCAAATCGATAATAAAACATTGAAGTGGATAAACCTTTTTAAAAAATGGGAAACTGTATAAAATGACATCGCCTATATAAAGTTTAAAAAATGAGTGGAATTTTATCTTACCTAACTAACTTATTCTAACTATAGGTTCCAAAGAATTGTTCCATCCTGGTCAACAAAAAAGAATTCATATGCATTTCCTTTGAGCACATTCTCTTCAATATTTTGTTTGTAAATGGTACCTGAAAAAAGAAACATAATCTTTCAGCATATTCATTTTGGAGATAATGTGAAGTTAATCATCAATGATAAGACATAGTTTGGACTTTGAATAAATAGAAGTGAACTGGGCCTCAATAAACTATTTACATTAGATATAAATACTATAAGTATATACTTACATTCATAGCACATAACAGAAAACACTTTAAAGTTTTATAATAAATTAAAACAGGTGACACACGACATAGATAGATTAAAAACACTGAAAAACTTACATTACACTCTCTGCTCGGTTGAGAAAGGGGACACAGTTCCTTAAAAATTTCCGATTATAATGTAAGTTTTTCAGTGTTTTTAATCTATCTATGTTGTGTGTCTCCTGTTTTAATTTATACTATTCACATTGATATACTGGCATCACGCAATATATCGATCAATAGAGCATGAATAAGTTTTTCAAATACATCACTATTGTAGTTTTAAATGAGTTTGGTAGCAATGGTCAACCAGAAAAATAGTACCTATTTATATTATTTTCCAATGGCAGTCTTTCAATATTCAATTACACTGACTCTGATCAAGTTATTACTAAAACAATCTATTTAATATTGTTCCAAGTGATTTTAAATTATAAATTAAGAGAAGATTAATTCATAGATAGGTACCAAAGACAAAGTAAATGTTCTAATAGTCAGGTTAGTTTTGTTATTATATTGATAAACTATGGGTTTACAATATTTTGAGGTACAACAAGGATAATGGAAGTTTAGGAGTTAGAATGTAATGAAATACTTCTAAGTCAAATTATGATGTTATTTTTAATAAATCTGTTTGTGAAAACTACTAGCTGCATTATAAAAAAATGTATTTGTGATTAGGCCAACTTACTGAAAGTGTAAAAGATTGTTAGCATGAAATGCTAAATGTTATCTTGGTGAATAATGTTTTGAATCTGATTATTTAATGTTAATCTAATCAATCAATCTTGAATGAGTTTAAATCTAATCAGTTGATTAGATTTCTCTCTTTCTTGTGATAATTCTCTACCATACACAAACTAGCTAGTCTAGGCTTTATATTATTATTAAATACTACAAATTAAACATTGAAAAAAGAAATAAATAAACTTTTGTCAACTTCTAACCTCTTGAAAAATGAAAAAGATAGCAATTTAGACCTAGAGACTAGGTTATTAAAGGCCTACTACAGTGGGCTACCTGAATAAAAATTACTAGTATTATGAATAAACATGCTAGTAGGCTACTCATAAAATTCATATCAAATAATTCTGTACGGTAGATCTAGCCTACTTTATTATGAGAAATTTAAGTGTACTTACTTGAATCCTCTATTACATCAGCAATTTCTAACCATATTCTATTTTTCAAATAGGTAATTCGTTGTGCATGTCTGGAAAGTACAAAACTTTGAACTTCGAAAATTTCACGCCTTTCTGTTGTAAATCCATTTTTTAATTTCTCTTGTAAAAATTATAAGAATAAAGAAACCAATAGAAATATTTTATACCTCAATTTTCCACTGCAATTAATTTCACAGTATAATAGTAGCAATCCGAAATCTGACAACCAATATCAAAACAAACCATCCAACAATTAAAGATTGAGGTTAAAAAGAACATGGCGTCTGATCCACAAAAAGATTATTCTGCCGGTGTCACGTGATCAGAGCAGAAAAGTGATTTGAAGCTGTCTGTTCTCGTCGACAGAATCCCGAAATTAGTTCTTTTTCGACAAAACGGTTCACGAGCAGTGATCGGTCGAAGCAAAATAGCATTGTGTGATAGGCCTTATAAAGAACGGCAAGATGAACGACAGTTCGTCTCTGATTTGAACAGTTCTTTTTTTCTGCTCAACTTTCTGCCGATGGGTGAATACTCCCATAAGAACCAATGTTAATTTAAAGTGAATTCTGTCGTCTGCCCGTTACGAAAACACACCTTTAGACAATTTAATTATCTTTCTCTAATTAACTTTTCAACTTTCTTTCCGCATTCCCCATTGGTGTGCATTGATGTTCAAAAATAAGTTTATTTCTATTTTCTGAATGATCATCACTACATTCAACATAGACGTTTCATATACGGTACCTTTCAAATTTGTCAATGTATAAGTTTATTTGGCCATCTGACTATATTAGTGGTCTGGAGCGTCATAACTTCAAACTGCGCCTGGACGTGGGTTTGAGTCATGCCAAGATAATGGTTGTTTGATCATCTCATCATCAACCTATAATAAAATTTAATGAAACTATTCGACACTTTCAATTACTTGGACTCAGTCACATTTAAGTTACTTGACATTTTAACATAATTAGATTGTTTTCTCACAGGCAATTCTATAGTAATTGAATACGACTAAGCCCGGGCCGCACTTATCATGCATGTCCGATATTTCTATGGGTGGTGAAGGGACAGATCACTACTTGACGTACATGTGTGGCATTCGCCATTCCAGTCCGTTGTCATCACTGAGACGTCGGTCCCGGCTGCCTAAAAAGCAGTCGTTAGGTCATGTCAGAGGCCCTGAAATTGATCAGTTGCGATCTGAAAACTCTGACACCAGTCCTGAGCCAGCCATCAGTCGATATTATTATTATTATCTGTCATCACCGATCATATATGATCGGATTGGAGTGGGATCGGAAAACTGCATGATAAGTGTGGCCCACGCTTAACACGTAGCCATTGTTTATCCAAAGGACATCAGCCATCTAACTGTACCTCTTTCTCTATATCAAGAGAATGTAGGAGACAGAATGGTGAAAGATAAATAGACAAAGGCTTCAAAACATTTTGACTGTTCTTTCAAGATTTTCAACGGTTTTTGTGCGATTCTGAGAGCTGAACTATGAAACTGAGCCCAACTTACAAAAATGACAGTTCCGAATACAGTTCAAAGCAACAATAGTTGGCGAAAGAAAGGGTTGTGGATGAATACACCTTAACTTAGTGTTGACTAGTTCTATGAAAAACCTGTTAACCCTTTTCACATGTTCTGTAACTGTTAACTTTTGGTGACAAAACATTTTTCACACTTCATTTTAACTTCTCATGGTTCGGAGTTCTATTGAGAATTTAGGGAGAAGAATTAGCAAAGAGTAGAAGAGTACATATTGAAAGGAACTAAATGAAATAGTCATATAGATAGTATATATCACAAAATATATAATTCTTAATTTTCAAATTCGAATAAATAATCAGTTATTAGCATCTATATTAACACAACTAGCCTACTTTTGATATTTTGTTCTATAAGTAATTTCCTTATTATCGTACTTAATGTAATTAAAATTGATACAAAAATATACTCTTCAAATTTAATTGAATGTAGTTGATAAATATTTTTGGTGGAATAGACATAATCTACAAAAAATTCATTCAAAAATAAAGAACTATAACTTTATGTAGCATATCTACGTACATTTAATTAACTTATCTGGACTTATCTACAAAATAGTTTAGATTAATAGGAACTTGAATTTATTACAACCAAGGAAATAAATACTACTTGTTCCTTATATAATAATATCATACCCTATTTACAACTATGCTAATCAGAAATCCTTGATGAAAGAAGCATGAGAAATAATATTGTAAAATTTTTTATTTGTTTCTTTCTTATCAGTCGTTTTGTTTCACTTCTCTCTCGAATAAAATCAGATCAAAATCTCAGTAATAATGATGAATGTTGATTTTTCAGAAAACGAATAGATCTTTGAAATGATAAACATCAGTATATCTAAAAGTTATTATCATGAATAAATATCAAAATATCAAATATCTAATCCTAACCTTCACTCTCTGTTAAACTGATAACAATCTTTACAATCAATCTATAGTTCGAACAATATTACAGATCATTTGAGAATCATACTAGAGTTTTAATTAATTTGGAAAAATTTGAAAGTCAATTTGCTAAAATGTTAAAATTTCCACTTCTTTGTTTTCCACCTGTATTAACTCATTCAATTCATCTTAATGAGAATCAATGCTATTTTCTCTGTTCATACATATATTAATTTGAATATAAAGAAAATAAAAATCTCAGTACCCTTTTTTTGAAATATTTTATCACAACATGTTTCGGACATTTATGCCATTTTCAAAAAAAGGGTACTGAGATTTTTATTTTCTTTATATTTATATTACAAGTAGCCCTATACAGAAAAGAGATAAATATATTAATTTGCTATACATATGGAAGATGGATCAAATATCTTTTGATTTCCGAAATTATTGTGAATTACACACTAATTTAAAAGTCAAAGTGCCGGTTGGACAAAAGCCGGTTAAGTTTTAATCGTGTTTAAACTTCCAAGACAACCCATCAAAGAAGCCCCTTTCCAGAAAAGCTCTCTCTTGTTGGTTGTCGTGAAATTAATTTCGGTTAAAATTTAACCGGCTTTTGTGCAACCGGGCTTTGAAATGATAAACATCAGTATATCTAATTATCATGATTAACGCTACGACTTTATTCAATTATCTTAATTATGATAATTATGATTTTAGATATACTGATGTTCATCATCTTAGCTACGACTTTATTCAATTATCTTAATCATGATAATTATGATTTTAGATATACTGATGTTCATCATCTTAGCTACGACTTTATTCAATTATCTTAATCATGATAATTATGATTTTAGATATACTGATGTTTATCATTTCAAAGCCCGGTTGCACAAAAGTCGTAGAATTTAGTGTTTTCCGAAAATTAATTAGAAGTCGATAACATGTGGTTTGGGACAGCTTCCGCCCAAGGATCAGACATTTTTAAGGGCGATACAGAATCATTTGTGATAACATGCTCATCATTGTCCACCAATCGCCTGACTGCCATTTCTTTGTCAATCAGTTTGAGTGGGATTTGGTGATGGGCGATCTCTTTCTTTAGTTTCATGCGTCGGTTTTGAAACCAGATTTTGATCTGCTTTTCGGTGAGGCCGAGAGCGCTCGAAATCTCGCGGCGTCGCTTGATTGACAGGTACTTGTTGAAATGAAACTCTTTCTCGAGCTCCAGAGTCTGCGACCGCGAGTAGGTTTGCCGCATTCTCTTGCCTAATCCACTTGGCGGTTCTGGAACAGAATGCGAAAGTGTTCAAACCAAAATAAGCAACTAGATTAAATCATTTGCGAAAGAGAGAGAGAGAGAGAGAGAGAGAGAGAGAGAGAGAGAGAGAGTGTGTCTGAGAGATCAATTGATTTGCTGCCTTTATTTAAAACCTAGGAGGGTGAAGTTAGGGCGCAGCCGGTCCTCTCTTACACTTAATCCTCGAAGAGAGAGAGAGAGGGTGAGAGAGAGAGAGAGATTGATTGATTGTATTATTTTTCTCCTGGCAGGGTTGAAACCATTTGGTTCCCTCTACCATCCAACCAGGCTAACACAATTACAAAGCATCAATATAAGTAGTCTACTTCTAAAACAACAACATTAAAATAAAAAGGAAAATTATCATAACAAAAGCAATTATTCAAAATATTTTTTTTCAAGTGTTCTAAGCGAAAGTTCATAATTTCATGAAAGTAAGAAAGAATTCATATTGTCTTCACTTCGTTTGTAAAAATAATTTTGAGGAGTAAGAAAATTAAACTGTTCATTTGATAACTAAGAAAAGAAAAAAACAAAGAGAGAGAGAGAGAGAGAGAGAGAGAATGAGAGACTTGAATTGAATAATTGTCTCTTTTACCTTTTATAATAGATTAGATTAGAGTTATTTATTCAAGTATGTTAATTTAAAAAATGTTGTTTAAACCAAAATAAGCAGGTAGATTATAGGATATAAAAAAAAGAGACAGATAGACTCTATTATTAAATTGTAACTAGGCTTGTCGCCTATGAGAGAGATTGATTGAATACTTTATTTATGTAGATTACAATATATACTGGCTTATACATTTATATACAATAGCTTACAATACAGCAAAATTATAGATGAATTTACATAATATAGACTAAGGAAATAATTATTGAACTGTATATGATATGAAAAAGCAATTTGTAATATAATAACTATAGATAATAATTAAATTGTTATGCATCTACATAAATTGGCGGAGCTTTGGACATATCAATGTCCATTCTTCGGAAAGAATATTAAAAATATCCTCCCCACTAACTCTCTACCAAAACGTTAATTTAATTAATTAAGCTAAGGATTTATTTATTAATGGAAATTTTGTAAAAGTTTTAATTAATATAAATATTTAAGAGAAAAAAAAAACAGAAAATTGATAGAGTAAAATAATTATATAGGTAGATAAGATCAAATTATTGATTAATAAAATGAAGTAGGCTGAAAGTAGTAAGGGTAATCAGCCTTCAGTAATATACAGCAGTATGCAGTGGATGATTAAAAAACATGAGTTTATATTATATATATATACACACAATTCATTCTATAACAGGTTTAAAGGTTTGTATTTGTTGGATGGGTGGGGGATGGTTGTCATGTGATCGTTCTAGGGCCGGACAGTTTCAGTCATTTGTTCCAAAAGATGTTTTTTTAAAGTCAGGATGAAGCTCGCTCGGCTCTCGATGGACCTGATAGAAACAGGAAGTGCATTCCATGCACGACAGGCACTGACTACAGAGAGAGAGAGAGAGAGAGAGAGAGAGAGAGAGAGAGAGAGAGAGAGAGAGAGAGAGAGAGAGAGAGAGAGAGAGAGAGAGAGAGAGCGACAGAGAGAGAGTGAGAGAGAGTGAGATTAGATAAGATTTCTTTATGTATCTATATATATAAAAACGAAATGGCACTCACTCACTGACTGACTGACTCACTCACTCACTCACTCGCAGAACTAAAAATCTACCGGACCAAAAACGTTCAAATTTGGTAGGTATGTTCAGTTGGCCCTTTAGAGGCGCACTAGGAAATCTTTTGGCAATATTTTAACTCTAGGGGTGGTTTTTAAGGGTTTAAAGTTCGTGTTTTAGCATGTATATTCTTCTTATTCTCTTAATTATAATTGAAAAATGTCCATACCATATGTTAATATAGAACTATAATCTAGAGAGTACCTCTTCGAAACAGTTGTTAACTGGTAACTAAATTAATAATTTTGCCAGGTTGGCATTAAGTTGAGTTGACTTTGTTAGAGTGGCACCAAGTTGAAGATTAAAATGCATTTATCGCGGAAAATTGATTGGGCACTGCTACTTCAATCAGAGCTATTCCTGGGAATATTATATTACTCGCCGTCAGGCTTGCTTCGCTCGCCATATCCGTTTAGCCTGGACCCCCGACTGTATCGTCCTAACATATGATAAAAATGCTCAAATGGAAAATGCAGGCGTGCGAAGTGAGCCTGCTGATCTCATTCTTGGACGATCCCAGTCGGGGGTCCAGGGGGCGGAGCCCCCTGGCTAGACGGATAAGGCGAGCGAAGCGAGCCTGACGGCTAGTGTTACAATATTTACTGGCTTATACACTAATTTACATTAAATGACGGTGATACTAATTATTCAACAAATTATACAAACTATAGATAATTATAATTAATCAAAGATAATAAAGATTTGAATGCAATTAGAATAACGAAAATATAAAATTGTAATGTAACTTCATAAATTGGCGGTGTTTCAACAAATAATTGTCGATTCTTTAAGAAGGGAGAGAGAGAGATTGATTGATTATTCGCCTTTATTAGGGCGGAGTTGAGACTTCTGGTCCTCTCTGCCACACAACCCTTGAAGATTGATTGAGTACTTTATTTATGTAGATTACAATATATACTGGTTTATACACTTATATACAATAGCTTACAATACAGCAAAATTATAGATGAATTTAAATAATATAGACTAAGAAAATAATTATTGAGCTGTATATGATATGAAAAAGTAATTTGTAATATAATAACTATAGATATTATATTGTTATGCATCTACATAAATTGGCGGAGCTTTGGACATATCAATGTCCATTCTTCGGAAAGAATATTAAAAATATCCTCCCCACTAACTCTCTACCAAAGTAGAGAGAGAGAGTGAGAGAGTCTGAGAGATTGATTGATTTGCTGCCTCTATTTAAAACCTCGGAGGGTGAAGTTAAGGCTCTCTCACACTTAATCCTCGAAAAGAGAGAGAAAGTGAGAGAGAATTGAATTGAATAATTGCCTCTTTTACCTTTTGTAATCGATTAGATTAGATTAGAGTAATTTGTTCATGTATGTTAAAAAATATTGTTTAAACCAAAATAAGCAGGTAGATTATAGGATATAAGAGACACATAGATTAACTTTATTATTAAATTGTAACTAGGCTTGTCGCCTATGGAGAGAGATTAGATTAGATTACATTAGGTTTCTTTATTTATGTATGGTACAATATTTACTGACTTATACACTAATTTACATTAGATGACGATAATGCTAGTTATTCAACGAATTTTACAAAGTATAAATAATTAATCAATGAGAATAAAGATTGAATGCAATTAGAATAACGATAATATAATAATGTGATGTAACTTCATAAATTGGTGGTGTTTCAACAAATAATTGTCGATTCTCTATATCCTTCCCACGACCGGGAGAGAGAGAGAGTGTGAGAGAGATTGATTGATTGATTGATTGATTTGAGAGAGAGAGTGTGAGAGAGTGATTGTGGAAGGGCGGAGGGAGAAAGAAAGATGGATACATAATGCTGTTATTTTACACTTTTATCATTACAAATGATGTGGGCGAAAGAGAGAGAGTGTGAGTGAGACAGATGTTTGTAAATATCCAATAATAAAGTAAGATATTTGACCAAAGTAAAAATAATAATTATGGATGATCTCCTTTCAATGACAGAAAAATTTCCTTATTCTCACACAAATTGGCTACATAGCAAGGCTGACAATGTGAATCACTTGTATTCTTCTCTCATTTACGTGAGTTGCCAGATCAGATGCTCTATTAATTGTCAGCTATATTCATCAACAAAAGGGCTCATAGTAATTCAACCAAGTAGAATAGGAGAATTCTCAAAAAGTTATGGAAGATTTCCTTTCATTTTTTTAACCTGTTTTAGAAAAGAATATTATGATCACCCCGACACATATTATTATAGTGGGGTATCATAATTGGAGCTAAGTTTAGTATTAGCAATTTTGTATGTATAATATAACAATTATGTATATGTTTTGTCAATAAACTCCTCTGGTTGCAATTCATTTCCAATCAGAGAAATTATTATTATTATTTATCAGGATCAGGATAGTTCATATCCAACAACCGAAATGAGAAAGTGTATCCCTCATTATTTATTATGATAGAAAACTATGAATATGATGAAATATTATAAACACATTATTCTATTGATGGAACAACGTTTTCGTCGCTGAACTGTTTTAAATTTCTTGGGAAGGAAATGAATTTATAGGTTTTGAACACCATCTCGTTATCAATTAATTGGCCGAGCGAAGTGAGGTCTAAGATTCAAGTCGACGGTTTGGCATTTTTCTTAAAGTTTGAATGTTTAAATGTTTATATGTTCATATATTTTTATGTTGCGCATTCACGGTGAAACGCGGTAATAGATTTTCATGAAATTTGACAGGTATGTTCCTTTTTAAATTGCGCGTCGACTTAAATACAAGGTTTTTGGAAATTTTTCATTTCAAGGATAATATAAAAGGAAAAAGGAGCCTCCTTTATTCGCCAATATTACCGTAAAAATCAGAGTATATAATTATTCATCATAAATCAGCTGTCTAGTGGACTATGATACTACCCGTTCAAAAACATGGAACATCTTGAACATTTATCTTTCCATCAACGTTAGTAGACAGTTGACTATAATACTACCTGTTCAAAAACATCGAACATCTTGAAAATTGTATCTTCCCATCAACGTTGTAGACAGTATTGCAGCCAGACCTGATAACAGCGCTTACACTCACATTCCGGGACGACACGTCACGGTACGATAAAACAGAAAGCTCTATATTTATTTAGGATTTTTTCTAGACATTTTAAATTGATAAATTATTTATTAATTTTTGAGAAAACATAACAACAGGTCAATGTAACTTACTGAGCGCGAGGTCTACTGTTCACAGAACTACTAGTTTATTGGGATGAGAATAAACAACAAATCATCTCGAATAACCCTGAAATTAACTTTGAAAAATTTGAATCCAAAGAGAAACTATTATGTGAAACTTTCTGTGTAGTTGAGAAGTTGATATTGTGGTAATTATTCATATTGAATGAAAAATGTTTATCAGAGATTGACAATGGTGTAATAACCGAAAACGGTCTTTCTAATATTATCAATAAATCAGTGGTTTTTTGACAATTTCTTAGTCTTTTTCATTCAATATTATGTGAAAATCATGCATCTGAATAAATCAGGATAGGTTATCAAAAATCTGAAGTATTTTAGTGGAAATGAATAGATTCATGAAAACATGATTGAGACAGCGAAGCATTTCTTTCAAACAAAATTTCTTTCTTGGAAAATGAAACCGTATAGTTTGCACTGGAACAAGACGAGTCCCGCTTTGTAAGCAAAGTGAGAACTTCAACTAACCGTGACAATACGACTTCTTCAATACATTCACAAATGACCTTGAACGAAGGGTCTATTCTGAATAGAATCCTTGACCCTTGGACGAAGAAAGCCAGTCAGTGTTGGAGAGAAAGAAGTGCCAATGCACAAGTGAACTGGCGTCCACAGAAAAAACTTCACTCTCTTTGTCATGTCTTGGGTCTTTCACGTTGTGAGAAAGCTATGCTACGTGTCTAGGAGAAAGACGAGGGGATCGAGAATAGATCCCTGTTGCATGCCGTTCCTCAATTATGCGGTGATGTAGCCAAGGCGTTTGATCATCTCCATTCAATAGAACATGTGTGCATTTCTTGGAAGGTTTTCACACCTTGCAGGATTGATTTCTTCGAGGAATCAATTTCAGCATGCTTTTTCCCATATGAGAGTGATGCTACTATGATAAATAACAGCTATATGTGATTCTAGATGGCGTATCATTTGAAATTTGGAGTCAATATAGAATTTTCTATTCATATAATTAATTTGAGACTGTGACTTAATGTAATAATATATAATAATAATACTGGGGGTGATGCCCACTTTTAAGGCTGTTTGGTACACCTTTTTATTTTTATTTAAATTGGATAATCATTTTAAATATAATTAATTGTTAAGATCATTAAAAGAGTGAGTGGCAACTAAAATTTTTAAGTGGTCTAATAAGCGAGTTATGGATTGTTGAAAATGCTAACTCCGTTTTCTTTCAAGATCATAATCGGTTTCGAATTTTCCATTGGAGTTTTTTTTTAAAATACATTCAGTATATCATTGGCTTTGCTCTAATATTTCGCGATTTATGCCAAAATAAACAAGTTATCGAATTTACAAAAAATGTGCCTTTTTTATCTATGGACGATATGGGGAATAAAATTAATGTTTTAGTTTGGAAAGATACATTTTTGAATTTTCAAGAGAAGTTCTAATAATATAGTGGAAACCGTTTATGATCTGGAAATAAAACGAAATCTGAAAAGTTAGCACTTCAATAACCCATAACTCTCTTAAAAATTTCAGTTGCCACTTTTTCTCACTCTTATAATGATCTTAACAATTATATTGAAAAAGATTATCCAATTTAAATAATAAAAAAGTGTACTGAACAGCCATAAGCTCATAGGCATGTGCGTGGGTAATGAGTGAGAGGGATGATGATGAGAGATGACGACTACTTTCTTGGTAGTCGGGACCGACAGGTTATCGTCTCCTCCGAAAAACGGGGTAGCCGTATCTATGTGATTGTGCTGTGGTCAAAAACGTTTGTCCCGGTCGAGAATTGAACTCGGGTACTCTTGATTATTAGGCCGGTGCGTTATCACATACACAAACGAGCCACCCTTTCAATATCCAGACTAGAGATTTGAGGACATGCCTGTTCATATTTTAAAATAAATTATTATCAAGTAGTGGATTCCATTGACTTCAAGAGGCGTTCAAAGTAATCGATATGTCTACAAACTTTCACGTTCACAAAAATAATGTTCATTCAAATGTTGATATGGATTTACTTTTTCCTGACTCTAGTTATATGTAAACAATTATTGAGTTTTGGAGTATATCAATGAAATATCCAGTTTTTAAACTCTATTGAGCTTATTGAGAAATGGTTGTTAGGATTGATAACATCGCTTCTTCATAGGATTAATAAGGAATGATGAGGATTAAATTAAATAATAAATCACTTTTGAACAACTAATTACGAAATAGCAGTCAGGTATTTTCTAAATAAAAGCTATTAGCTTCTACTCACATTAGTGGAGCGCTTTAGATCACTAGGCCCTTCATCATCACTGATTTTGAAGGGACTAGTGTATAAAATACCGAACGGCCGTGTCGTAATTAGTTGTTCAAAAGTGATTATTTAACAAGCAGTTCGTAATGGAATCAAACATTGAAGAGTAAATAATAAATTACCTAATAAATTACTAATCAAGAATGTATTATGCATCTTATTAGGATAGCAACTCCTATTTGTATGAGTACTTCATCAAGAACAAATAATAAAACTATTTTATATGTTTGGATGGGATGAATAACTAACCTTTGAAAATAGAAGTCATCCACGGATAGATTTGGATCTGATCACTCTCGTTCTGGTCCGGCGGTGATTCGCACAGCGGCTGATTCACAGTTGGACTTGTGAGGTTTTCCACCAGATCCGGCAACCCGTTGTTGTTAGTTTCAGCAGTGAAGGCGGCCTGATAGTGACATGGACTTGATTGCCCTCGTTGGATGGGGTAGCAGGTCAGTGAAGAGTTGTCTGAGGCTGCGAGGACATTATCTCCGGAATCTTGACTAGATTGGTTGCGGTAGATGTTGTTGGTTTGAGGTTGGTGGTGATATGCAAAGTTCGTAGGTGTCTGTGAGTTGTCAACATATTGTTTTTTGTAGTCCAAGGGATGGGATGGTTCATGATTCATAAACAGATTGTCCGTGTTTGGATCATCATAAACTTTATGCTGATTACTCATAGATTTCCCCGCACTGAAGTAATCTCCCTGATGCCTCTGTACAAACTGATTTCCAAACTCTTTTTTGTTTGGGCCTATTACATCCCCCACCATAGAGTCTCCAGAATTTTGCATACTGTACTTTCTTTTCACCTCTAAATCAATAGGAAAATTTTCAATCTGATGGTTTGGTTTCATGGGATATGTTGGTTGTTGGTAACTTTCTTGATTGTACTTGTTAGGTGCTGATTGACTTTGACCTTGATTGAAAGATGAGTAATATTGATTGAACAGCTGATTGTAAGGATGATTGTTCCAGTATGAATCCATGGATTGATAGGAGAAGTCAGGTGTCATTTGATTATTTACAGCTGTGTTGTAATATCCTGCTGAGCTTGTCATTGTTGATTGTTAATTTGAGAAAACTTGAATATATTATATCACTCAAAGATGTGAACAATGGTAATAGTGAGATCAGACTCTTATCATTCACTTTCACTTTCCTCGAAGAATTTTCCTGACAAAACACCTCATAATGTTCATAAGCTATAAAAATTGAGCTAAAAATGAGCTATAAATTCATTTTTTTATACGGATTCAAATTAGATCGATAACAGAGCTACATTACAACACGTGATAAGACAATTGGAAGTAAGATTGCACGTGGCTTTTGCTGATATTATTGACTCAAATTGCAGTCTCTTGAAAAAGTGATTCAACCTCACTCATGCACAATGTCAATAGACATCTCTCAAGATTGATGATATATCAATAAATCTATTTAGTTATCGTACCCTCTTAACCCTAGAGTCTTTAGAAGAGCCTGAATGGAATGGTAGCTTGCTAAGTTTAAAACTATAGTATCAGCAAAAAGTGTTAATATTGTAGGTTAAATAACATTATCAAACTTACAATAAAAATATAGCTAGAACTAATCGAATATGAGCAAAACGACTCCTTTGTCAATTGTTTGATATGTCAATCGAAGATGCTTTACGTCACGTCACTATGTCACTCATCTTGTCAATTACGATAAAGGTTTTATAATTATCTTGAATCAAGCCTTGAAACACTGGTCACTAGGGCGACACCTTCAAAACAGCTGCAACAACATCGGTGAAACTCATCTGTCAGTTGTATACAAGGATGATCACTCAATCACAAATACTTCTAGTACTCTGGTAATCACTTTGACACTATTTTCACGCACTTGTAACGATAATTACACTTTTCCAACACTAAAACAACAAGCGAAACACCACTGTTAGTTAACCGTTGTGTGTTTAAAGCGTCTAACTGTGTCCTGTGTGTGAGTAGAACGTGTTGTTCTGTTCATCGATAGTGCGACGATATAGTCAACCCCCACTTTTGAGGTCCACACCCTCAGTCTCGACACAAATGTCGATCTTTTGACTGAAATCGTGTCATTGTGCCCCCTGCAAAGGGTAGATAAGCGGGAGGGAGAGGTGCGGAGAGAGAAAGCATTCATACGCGGCTTTCAGCTGACCTGGTGATTGTCTCCCCTTGGCTGCGAGGGGGTGGGGGTGGTTTCGCATTGTCCATCTGTCCACCCTCCTTCTCCCACAACACGCTCTCTCTCGCTCATCTGCCAACCCTCTAAAACTTCCCTCGATCTCTCCCACTGTTCAAGTCCCCAACCAATACAATAATTCATAAACTTATATATTATAATCTAAGCTCGCAACAACCCTGACACACTTCCATAACCCGAAGCAACACTCTAATCGATTACACTAGTAACCCGATAGTGTAAACTGTACGACTTGAGTGTGAAATTTACACCCATTGAAATTCTTTTCACTCGCCTACAGAAGTAAACAGAAGGGTGAAACGGATATCAATTGTTATTGAACTCGACCTAACAGGGCAATGAATAATAATATATTAAACTGTATGTATTCCTATTTATCAACGTTGTAAGTATATTTGTGTAGGATTGGAAAGGTCAATCGTTGATGGTTTAACTGTCGATTTAACCAGCTAAACTGGATTTTAATTGAGTATCTGCTGAAATATTCGAAATTATAGATTTGGGTCTACTGAAAAAGATGTCAATACAAGAATATAATATCGATTGAATTATTGTGATACTTGAAGAGATTTTTCAGTCCTGAAGCTTATAATCATGAGTATTATCACCTAAGCTCAGCTGGTTGGTCTACTGTGAAATAATCTTCTATGGAATTGATATCTGCTAATCTAGTAATTGATCAAGCTTCATTCATTGGATTTTTAACAATGAATCCATACCTCCATTTTAGATAAATTGTTGCTATCATATAGATGGATTTTCCAGCTATCAAGCGTATAATCATGAGTAGCCTATTATCAGCACAAATGGGAAGTCCACTGTGACATAATCTTTCATTAAAATGTTATTTAACTAATTTACTCATGAATCACTGATAAATTAAGGAATTTAGCATAAAAAATTGATTTGGTAGAATAATAGAGCAGTTGATAGAATTACTGGAGAATGATTTACTTTTTCGAATTTATCATGGTAAACACACTTCAGACTGCAAAACCCGATATGCACTTATGAATGTGCCAATCAAAATCAATAGTTTTCAGAGGGTTTTTGATGGAATCAACAGCAAAAGATCTGAAGATAAATCTTAATAAATAATAATGAAAAAACTGAGATGTTGTCAAGAAATATCACGATTGACAACATTCCAGTGTTTTCATTATGGATAGGTATCACATCTCTCCAGCAACAGTATCTGAAATATATCTATCAGTTGCAAGCCTCATGATGGAGCGAGTATGAAAAGCCCAGCACATACACATCGATTTTTCTTCGTACGATATTTCGCCGTCCTTATGAATTCTTTCAGATTGAACGGAACTTGACAAACATTATCTGTTTGAAATCATCTGCTTAATCTAATATAATTTATAAGGACGGCGAAATATCGTACGAACAAAAATCGATGTATGTGTACGGGGCAAAACTTGTTCGAATCTGCAATACTTGATATTATGCTCTATTGTTGTTATGTTTCATAACCAATGACGCAACCTTGGAAGTGGTGAACCATTCATATCCCGGAACAACAATAATGGAAAGAGTCATCAGCATCAGAGGCGCTACTTGTCACAGTGGGCTGTAATTTTTTAGTTAGATAACAGAATTGTGATACGTGAATTATAAAGACATTAGTAAAGATTAGAAGGTGGATAAAGTACAAACGTGATGTTAATGTTGAGATCAACTGCACATAAGTTGGCGAACATAATTATGTTACTATGTAGATTATGCTAGGATTCTGTGTGATATAATTTAAGACAGCAATGAAGTAATTAGATCAATTTGCTTGAGATTGATTTATTAAGATAAATTCCGAATCATTTTGTGATATTATCTGTCAAGAGTGCTATGCAATTCTATGGTTAATATCAAAAGGATCATCTTAAAATCCTACTTCATAGTCCTATATTTTATACTTTTATAATTAATTTATTTATTCACGATAAAAAAAATAATAAATAAAAACAATATAGAAACTTGAATTACCCTTTATTATTCAAAGTACCTTTATTTATTCACAATATTACAATGGAAACAACTGGTAATAATCCAAATATGCTTCCTTAACAATAAGACTCAGATAAATAATTTATTCAAAACAAAAACAGAAAAAAACTTGAAAACTACTATAAGCGATGGTTCGGAACCCTCCTAAAACTGGAGACATTCGTCTCCATGATATGGTTTATCACTAAATGTTTGAATAATTCTTAGATTTGTCCGTAACTTCAATTTTAAACTTTGATTTTCTAACTGCGTGTGAAGACCACGCATTAATCTCCTCCCCCAACCGCCCAATTTTGTCACGTTGGTTTCCATTTAATCAACAAAGGTCTTAAAATCACTTCTCTACAACCATTTATGTCTTTTCTTTTTCAAATTCAGTTTTATTCAATGGTGTTCTGGATGAATTAACTTATATTCATCCAAGTTTTTTTTTTGTAAAAAACTAATAAACAACAACAGAAAAAAAAACTAAAAAAAAATTAAAAACTAAAAAATTACTCAGAAAACATTTTTCGATAGAGTTGTGAAAATGATGGTGAGAATGAATATATGAAGTGATTTTAATAATACTATATTGCTAATGGGAAACCCCTATTTCATTATAAGTTTCAATTTTCGGAGTCATTAAGGTGTAAAAACAGATATCATAATCAGCGCGAAGCTCTCTTCTGGATTTAGAAATTAATCTAAACTCCAAGTTGAATTCGAGAGTAAAATTATTATCATTCCCAAGGATTGACTTCTTCAATTTTTCAAAGACCATCTTTAGGACCTTCAATTTCTCATATTTCATTCATTTATCTCGTATCTCTATTTCCTTCACCCCTTCTTGAGAAGTGTGATACCTACACATAAAGTCCCAGCCTTGTAAATACGAATAGGAGATTTCTCGTTTTCATTCTCCATGGTAATTGGAGAAATTGGCCTTTCTCCATGGTAAATTTGGCCTTTTTCTTATTAAAATTCTTCAATTGCACTGAAAATAAATTATAAACGAAGAAAATACATTGGAAATCTCAACTACCATGAACACTCCCTTAGAATTTGATCTCCCATGCTCCTCCTATAATCTCTACTCATGGTACACACACTACAAACATATAAAAAAATTTGGCCTTTTTCTTATTAAAATTCTTCAATTGCACTGAAAATAAATTATAAACGAAGAAAATACATTGGAAATCTCAACTACCATGAACACTCCCTTAGAATTTGATCTCCCATGCTCCTCCTATAATCTCTACTCATGGTACACACACTACAAACATATAAAAAAATTTGGCCTTTTTCTTATTAAAATTCTTCAATTGCACTGAAAATAAATTATAAAAAATCATCTTCCATGCTTCGCCTATAAGCTTTCTCCACAGCACACACACACTACCAACAAGTGAAACCATTACCGCCAAAGTTACATTTGTGATATGACGCCTAGGCACCCTCACAATGTTTATCAATATAGATTATCAGACGATGCCCGAAGCTTAACTATTTCTGCCAATAGTATGATCTGGGGTCATACTAGTGGGGTGTGCAAGTAATATTCCTGCGGGACTCTGTATCTGTTGCAGCAGACTATGAGATTTGGGCTGAGATGCCAGGCTTATGACGTGTCCGCCTGATGGATTTTCAGATCTGGTGTGAAACCAACTCACAGAGCGCTTGATTTATGGCCGGAATCACAATAGATCATTCTCATTCGTGGGTTCCTTGCAGCTTGCTAATGATTGTGCACCGCGCGATTTTTATAACATTTGTGGTTTCATTTCGGGTGCGCGAGCCGGGCTGCCAGAAAAATGGAATTTCTGATATTATGCAGAATCGCCGAGGGGAGAACTCTGTTCAGCCATAACAGACGTCTAGTAAGATTCATCTAAAATTGTCAGTATAGTTTGAATAGGAAAATATCTAGAAGGAATGCTGACAGTGGGATGTGGATGGGGATATTTCGGTAGGAATAATTTAGGACGGACGAAGTCTGATGGATGGATCTCGTGCTTGCTGATTGACCCTGCTCTGCCCTTTTTTCACTACAAAACTTACCCCTCCCTTCAGTTTTGTCAAAACCTCAACCCCCCTCCTAACGACCCTGACAGTAGCTTCCAAATCGAGAAGGCACGCGCAGTCATGGTGAATTTCTGTAGAAGTAAACTATTTGACAAGTTGGATTCATCTGTGATCTATGTTACGAGAAATTTTTGAATGAGAGGAATGGGAATATTTTTTTTTTCAAGATAACTCACGACTTCATCTCAAGTTTAACTCTTTTTTCAAGATTGAGACTGTTGACTCTCCTCAAATCTACCCCGTCTATATAGTGTAACTTGCCTCCGGGATAATTTATATCTAAAGGTGCGTACAGACTTTCGCTCTGCTCCGCAATCGAACATCACTCGAGCAGATCGATTAATGATCGACCGGGGAGCAAGAGTGGAACGCGAGAAGAGCTAACATCTCCCGTAACGTTCATGATCGGAGCTATAGCGGAACGAGTGCGGAGCGTGCATGGAGCGGTTGCGGAGCGAGTGCGGAGCGTGCGCGGAGTGTGTTGGAGGCGCGTAAATCTGTTCGCACCTTGATACTCGTGCTACTATAAAATGACTGATAATTTCAGGAGTTGAGCACTTCAAATGATCACTAGTTAGATTCTTAATGGAATGACACCAGAAGTAGAGAGCACAACTATTCTTCAATTTCTGGCTCAGCTTTTTATTAATTTATTCATTGATATGTACAATATCATTCTCAACTATAAACGATAAAGAAAGGAACAACAGGCTTAAAGCCCAAAAATATTCCTTTCACGAATTTAGATTTTAAATAAAAATACTAAGAAATTGTGAAAAACCACAGTTCATAGTTAGAAAGACCGGTTTCAACAGAGATTGCAGTTCATCAGAGATTGACAATGGTGTAACTACCGAAACCGGTCTTTCTGAGTATCAATAAATCTGTGGGTTTTGACAATTTCTTAGTATTTTTATTTAATATGAATAAATCACAATATCAACTTCCCAACTACACAAAAAGTGAATTTAGATTCATGATTTAATTAGCAATAATGAGTAGAGCATTGAACTCTCTCCTTTTTTGTTATGTAACAATAGCAATATCGTAGATAGAATATGGAATCTAGTAGTGATGATTATGTTAATGTTTGAATTACTTGTTGTTGAACCTAATGAATGTTTTGAACCTAATGTGATCTACATTTTTTCATTCACATCAGAATATAACGTGACTAGACTATATTGTGGAGAAGTTTGTAGTGATCTATTTATTTTTAATTTTTCTTAGAAACACTAAGAAGAAAGAAGAATATCTATTTCTCTACTTTGTGAATAATCTTGTCTATTAAATTAATCGAAACAATATAAAAAGTCTGGTGTGGCGCACTCACACAACTTTCCTTGCCGTTATTAGAATTGATCACCTGACGTTCACGCGCATCACTAGTCTACTTATGAACAAAGATCTAAGCCAGCTGGTGACAGGACAATAAAGCTGGAGACATACAAGGTCTGATATCTCTTCATAGTGAATGATTTAATAGAATCAACAGTTGCCAACAGTTTGTAATTGGATAATCACATTTTCTCGAATTTTGAGCTTAATTTCAATTTTAGGTGGAAATGTTACTTAACATTAATTGTAGAGATTTTTATGCTCAGTCTTCTCCATTAGAATGTTTTTTGTTCAAATTGTATCTGAAGCCTGATAATTGGGAATCTAGAATCAAACTTTGCATAAATGGGGCGGAGCTCCTGAAATTTTTACAGATTTGTCACTTGTGGTAGTTGATAGAGCTTATCAATGACTATTTTAGTTATGAATTTGATCAAATCGTTGGAGCCGTTTTCGAGAAAATCGCGAAAAACCCTGATTTTGACAACATTTTCGCCCATTTTAGCCGCCATCTTGAATTGCATTTGATCGAAATTGTTCGTGTCGGATCCTTATAGTGTACGGACCTTATGTTTCAAATTTCAAGTTATTCCGTTAATTGGAAGATGAGATATCGTGTACACAGACGCACATACACTCATACACACACACACACATACAGACCAATACCCAAAAATCACTTTTTTGGACTCAGGGGACCTTGTAACGTATAGAAATTTAGAACTTGGGGTACCTTAATTTTTTTCGGAAAGCAATACTTTCCTTACCTATGGTAATAGGGCAAGCAAAGTAAAATTTGTAGTACCCTTCATTATTAAAAACTTTAAAATATTTCAAGGACTAGTTTCGACTATAACTTAGGTCATTTTCAAGTTGAAATGTGGAAAATAAATGTATTGTTTAATAAACAATAAAATATACAATTTCTTGTATATAATTTTAGTCAATTATTCTTCAGTCTTGTATAAATACTCGTTGAAATTTCAAAACCATTCTTTTTTTGCAGATTGTCAAATTCTCCAAGCACCCTCAGACTTTGGTATCACGCGGCAGTGCAGTAGGAGACGATCAGAAAGATAGGGGTCGGCAGACCACAGAGTACAGTGCAATCCTGAGAGGACAAATGTAGCGTAAAATAGGAGACATTCACGTGTGCCTGCACTGCACTCTCTAAACAAGAAAAATGAAACAAACAGCCTGACTGACAATACTATATATGATTCGTTGGCGGTCAGTCGTCGCTTTGATTAATAGTTTTCGCGTGTAATGGTATTTCAGGGAAGAAATGAATCTTGCCAGAAGAGAGGAGCCGGTCCGGTCTTACGTGGTGGTAGTGCTCCTTCACCAAATACACCTGTCTGTCACAATGCCTGGTGATGGCTGGTTCATGATAAATCGAGAAAACGTTTGATCAAGTATAGAATGACTAGCCGTCAGGCTCGCTTCGCTCGCCATATCCGTCTAGCCAGGGGGGCACCGCCCCCTGGACCCCCGACTGGATCGTCCAAGAATGAGATCAGCAGGCTCGCTTCGCTCGCCTGCATTTTTCATTTGAGCATGCTTCATTCCATCAAAAAGTCAGAGTACTGAGAAAACGCAGGAAAGCTGAGAAAAACGCTGATTTTTGGGCGTATCTTTGATAAAATATTAAAGTCACCTCATCACAAAATTTTTAGACCCTAGCTAAACCTCTGTACCAAATTTGAAAATTTTCTGTCTATTACTTGATGAAATTACTTAGAAACCCCAAAAACGCTAATTTTGGGTGTATCTTTTGGCGTTATTTCAAATTCCTTCTAACACAACATTATTACACCCCAGCTGAGCTTCTGTAGTAAATTTGAACATTTTCTGTTCATTTGTTCTCGATAAAGCTGAGAAAGCGCAAAAAAACGCTGGAAAAACGCAAATTTTGGGCGTATCTTTGGCGTTATTTCAAATTTCTTCTAACATAACATTATTACACCCAAGCTTAGCTTCTGTACTAAATTTGAACAATTTCTGTTCATTTGTTCTCGATAAATATGAGAAAAAACCCCCGACTGGATCGTCCAAGAATGAGACCAGCAAGCTCGCTTCGCTCGCCTGCATTTTTATCATATGTTAGGACGATCCAGTCGGGGGTCCAGACTAAACGTCTGGCGGCTAGTAATATAATATTCCCAGGAATCGCTCTGATTGAAGTAGCAGTGCCCAATCAATTTTTCCGCGATAAAAGCATTTCAATCTTCAACTTGGTGCCAACCTAAAGCCGCGTCCACACTATGTCGATCGACTCTGTCGACCCGGTCGATCGATAAAGTCGCTCGACACCTTCGACTGTGTCAACTCGACAAAATTGCCTCAGTACATGTGGACGAGTCGACCGACAACCATAATAAATTTTCATACATAATCGAGTGTTTCATTTTAAATATAAATCGAGTTTTTATATAAAATGAGTGATGATGAAGATGCTGGAGCAGCGGCTTCTGCTGCAATTCTTATTGCCATCTTGGGAAGCCAAAAAGATAGTCGCCCGCAGAGATTTTGGGTACGGCCTAGCCTTGTTCGAGGCAGAAAAAAGTATAGTACGGAGGAATTTATGGAAGATTTATTGCTTATTGCCCTTGCAAATTGACTTTGCAAATTTCTAATTTTCTTTTCCACCTCCACTTTTTCAATGCCAAATGACACCGCAATTTCCACCAAACCATCATGCCGTTTGTTTCTGTTTTTATAGTCAACATCACTTGAATCCCATAAGTAAGAACGATCACGGTACATTTCAATAAAATTCGACGTTTGGGTATCACTCCAATTCATTTTCAATAAAAATGTAAGCACTTGAACAACAGTATAGCACTATTCTATTTTTTAAAACGGCAGTGACAAGATCGACACGTCCACACTGGTGCCTTCGACTCGACTGTCTTTGATCCGGACCGACCTGATTCGGGTTGCGTTCGACTTGACTCGATAGCGATCAACAATGTCTAGCGACACGTCCAGACTTGTTCGACATAGTGTGGACGCGGCTTAACAAAGTCAACTCAACTTAATGCCAACCTGACAAAATTATTAATTTAGTTACCAGTTAACAACTGTTTCGAAGAGGTACTCTCTCTCACGGTAAATAGAAGAAGACGGTAGGTGTCACGCGCATGTTTGTGCTAAATTTCCGGTGGAGCTGACGTCATTTTATATCCAATCATCTGTTTTTAACAAATAAGTTTCATAAATTGCCAATAGGTGTTGAAAACCTCGGTTGGTGGCGATGACGCAATCTAGCTGGCTGGCGACTGCTCACACATTTCATTACCACTAACGTTTTCATCTAAATACCGTGCTCTCTCTAGATTATAGTTCTATATTAACATAGATTAAGACTTATTCAACTTAAAAATACTTTAAGAATACAAATACATGCACACATACACTCATAAACACACACACACACACACACACACACAACACACACACACACATACACACACACACACACACAAAAACATGTTTTTGGACTCAGGGGACCTTGAAACGTATAGAAAACTTGAAATTAGGTTACCTTAATTTTTTTTGGAAAGCAATACTCTTATTACCTACGGTAATAGTGCAAGGAAAGTAAAAATGGAAAATTTATTATCCTCTTTGATTAAACTTGAGCAATAATTGTACATAGAGGAGCCCGTCTTATGTAGTACTGCTAAACCTGTCTGTTACAATGCCTGGTGATAGCAGATCCATGATAAATTAAAAAAAGGGGTTAGCATGTATAGTAAGTGAGCATGATTGAACAGGGATATCAGACCACTAATGGAAAATGTGAAATCTACTATCCTATTTGATCAGAATTGAGCAATAATTGTACATAGAGGAGCCAGTCTTATGCTTCACTAAGTATTGTCTCAGTACTGCTTCACTAAATACCCAGTGGCGGCTCCTCTTAAGGTTGCAAGGTTGCACAACCCCCAACAAATCAGGCAATAGAAAGAGATTTTCCTTTTTTAAAACGTCTTAATAACACTTCAATTTGATAGTCATATTATTGAAAATTTATTTTCTCAATTCTGACAAAATTCATACAGCAGAAAGGCAGAACAGATAGTTAAACATTTTGGATTTGCGCGGTCCGCAGAAGGATGCATAGCACTTGCAACCCCCTATGACGCGTTGCTTATACGGGAAAATAACATTGGAAGCCTAAAGTGCTGGCAAACCAGTTGGTTGCTATGCCAACGGATGGCTTTTTGAGGATGGCACGGTTGCAGCGTTCCTACATACAATGTCATTAGTTCCTGCAGTCATTCTATAGAAACTAACGATACGATACCAACAATATCGATCTATGAAGACTGCCTTTGTATCGATAGTCGATAGTATCACACTACTGACGACAGACCACGTTGAAAAGTTTTGTTTGTTTTGATTTGAGGATTGTGTAATAAACGAGGATGATTATGTAAGTGATCGTGTAATAAACAAAAGCTATATTTATTCTATTTAAAATTTATTTAGTTTAATAGCAAATAAGAATGAAATTGAACTTGGGAAATTTGGAAGACCTCTAAATCTTGAAAATTTCACACAGCTGTAAAATTGGGTTTGCGTGAGCGCGTAAGTACAAGCGGCAGTTAAAAAATATATAAAATATTGTATTTTCAGCCTGTTATTTTATGCTCAGCCTGTCTTTTCAGGCTAATAATTGAGACTGATAGATGTAAAACAGTTTCGGGTTTTCTGTTCCTATTGTATTGTTTGAATCTTGTAACTTATTCATTTTCTTATTATCTCTTACAGTGACTTGGAACTAAGTTGAGAGAAAAAATAATATACGGTAATTCAAGTTCTATGTAATGACAATTCAATAATCCCTATTTATTGCTTCCTTCTTTACTATGTAAGTTAGGATTGATATCTGCAACCTCCAAACTATATTTACACCAGCCGCCACTGTTACACCACTACAACTGTATGTCACAATGCCTTTCAATTTATACATCATACCAAATCTAACTTACGCAATATGAATCACATTTTCAAATATTTTCTGTACAGAACAAAGGAATGTGAAACAAATGGGATGTCATTGGATAAATACTGAGAAACATTATTTCAAGTTTATGAATGGAAATTCAAAAAGAATTACAAAGTACAAGTAGTAAATGAAATATCATTGAAAAATAAGAGTTTATGAATGAAGGTCCTTGTGAATTTCAAGAGTTTTTAGACGGTTTAGCAGCGTTTCCGGTATTTATTGAACGGATCGGTGACGCATTCAGCGATTCAGAAAGTGTCTGAAACGCCGGAGAGATGAATGGTGAGGAAAGTTATTGGCTTGCACTTGAAACAAAGAAAACGGCAAGGGGTCCTCACACTCTCTCACATCCTCTTTTTCTCTCAAACCCTCTCACGCTGACGCACCCGCTCTCTCTCTCTCTCTCTCTCTCTCTCTCTCTCGCCCTCTCGGACGACAGAGTGATGAATCGCGGATTGTGGATGTGCTGATGGCGAAATACGACGAAAAGAGTGAGCCACTATTGCTTGTTCGCTCGTCGAACTGTTGCCACGTCACGTCAGGATAGAAAAGAGAGTGAGAGAGACAGAGGTGCGAGAGAGAAAGAGATGGAGAGAGAGAGAGCGAGAGAGAGAGAGGGAGAGAGAAAGAGATAGAGAGTGCGTGTGTGTGTGAGAGAGATTCAGTGAGTGAATAAGTGAGAAATTGATTGATTGATTGAGTACTTTATTTATGTAGATTACAATATATACTGGCTTATACACTTATATACAATAGCTTACGATACAGCAGAATTATAGATGAATTTACATAATATAGACTAAGAAAATGATTTTTGAGCTGCATATGATATGAAAAAAGCAATTGGTAATAGCTATAGATAATATTGTTATGTATCTACATAAATTGGCGGAGCTTGGGACATATCAATGTCCATTCTTCGGAAAGAATATTCGAAGTATCCTTCCCACTAACTCTCTACCAAAAGATATAGAGAGAGAAAGAGAGAGAGAGAGAGAAAGAGAGAGAGGGAAAAAGAGAAAGAGAGAGAGTGAGGGAGAAAGAGAAAGAAAGAGTGGGAGAAAGAGAGTGTAAGTGTGTTTGTGAGAGATACAGTGAGTGAGTGAGTGTATGAGAAAAAGAGAGAGAGAGCAAGAAAATGAGAGAGAGGGTGAGAAAGAAATAAAGGATGAATAAATGAAAGAGAAATAGGGAGAAAGTGCGTGTGTGTGTGAGATTCAGTGAGTGAGTAAGTGAGAGAAAGTGCGAGGGAAGGTGAGAAATAAATAAAGAGAGAGATAGTGAGGGAAAGTGAGTAAGAAATAAAAGAGAGTGGGAATAAGAGAGGAAGAGAGAGCTGAGACAGCTAGAGAGGATCGAACATTGGAATCTGACTCGCTTTCTCTCACCGTAGTTCTTTCCCATAGTTTAAAAAGTAATGGCGAGAGGTTGATGTGGGAAAAGGGATGGAAAACGATGGTGGAGAAGAGTCAAACAATTGTGAGAGGGGGTGGAGAATAAGAAAACATTTAGTAAGAGCAAAGACAATACAATTATCGTGATAATATTTACTTCAAAATCAGTGGAAATAATAGGATAGATAATTTTCATAATTCCACCGCCTTCTTATCGGAAGGATTCGCTATAGGTATTTAGCGATATTGGCTACGATTACTTACGATACTTATATTGCTTACTACGATTCAATTCATCCCTTATATAATATAAATTATTGTTAGTTTTCAAAGTCAATGATCAATTTCATTTCATCTGTTAAGAGAATATATTTCATCATTTAATAAAAAACTTTCATAATTGAAATAAACTATTTTGGTAGTTCATTAGAATTATAACATAGTCTACAAACGAATTTGTAAAGGTGCGGCGTTGGTGAAGCTTAGCTATCCGTCATTTTTTACCATCACTATTGTGCAGCGTAATCTAGATTCGGGGGCGCGACAGTCGAGGCCTGCGACCGTAGAGGACTGTTTTCCAGTCCTCTACGGTCGTAGGCCTCGACTGTCGGGAGTCTACGAAAATTGAAGAGTCCTCTACTGCCGCCTAGCGCAGGCGAGGGACATTTGAGGACTCTTTTTTAGGAGTCCTCTGCGGTCGCAGGTCTCGACTGTCGGGAGTGTACGAAAATTGAAGAGTCCTCTATTGTCGCCTAACGCAGGCGACATTTGAATACTCTTTTTTGGGAGTCCTCTGCGGTCGCAGGTCTCAACTGTCGGGGCTGTTCAAAAATTGAAGAGTCCCCTTCTGTCGCCTAACGCAGGCGACATTTGATGACTCTTTTTTAGGAGTTCTCTATCGTCGTTGGCCTCGAATGTCGCAGGACTCTTCTGTCGTTTGCCTCGTTTGACATCGACTTCTAGATTCAGTTGATGTTATAATACCATCTAGTCTTGGGAACAATATTGTAAAATTTATTAGTTAGAAATAAGTGTTTGTCATGTCATTTCTTGAAGAGAGAAAATCTTCTGTATTGAGGAGATACTTGAATGTATTAGATAGTTACAGACAGAGAGAAAAAACAAGAATAGTAAGAAAGAGGGTGTGAAGTGTGAACACGGAGTGAGAAGCTGAGTGAAATCGCAGCATAGAGTAAAGAAAACTATATTATTATTTCTCTCATCTCTGTGATTATTTTTACTTTCCTTGCCCTACTACCATAGGTAAGGAAAGTATTGCTTTCTATACGTTTCAAGGTCCCCTGAGTCCAAAAACATGATTTTTGGGTGCTGGTCTGGGTGTGTGTGTGTGTGTGTGTGTGTGTGTGTGTGTGTATGTGTGTGTGTGGGTGTGTGTGTGTGTGTGTGTGTGTGTGTGTGTGTGTATGTGTGTCTGTGAAGACGATAACTCCATTCCTAATCAACCGATTGACTTGAAATTTTAAACTTAAGGTCCTTATACCATGAGGATCTGACAATAAGAATTCAATAAAATTGAATTCAAAATGGCGGAAAAAATTACTAAAAAACTATGTTTTTCACGGTTTTTTCGAAAACGGCTGTAACGATTTTCTTCAAATTTATACCATGGATAGCTATTTATAAGCCCTATCAACTGACATGAGTCTCATTGCTGGGAAAATTGCAGGAGAACCGTAATATTCTTGTGAAAAATGGCGGATAATCACTAAAAAACAATGTTATTCACGGTTTTCTCGAGAACAGCTCTAACGATTTTCTTTAAATTCATACCATGGATAGCTATTCTTAAGCCCTATCAACTGACATGAGTCTCATTTCTGAGAAAATTGCAGGAGCTCCGTAATATACTTGAGAAAAATGGCGGATAATTACTAAAAAAACCATGTTTTCCACGATTTTCTCAAAATAACTTGACCGATTTTTTTCAAATTCATACTCTGTATAGTTATTCATCAGCTCTATTAGCTGGCATGAGTCTCCTTTCTGAGAAACTAATGGGGGGTCCACCCCATCCTTGAGAAATGGACTTTGTAACTTCCTTCTCGTGCATGAGGTAGGTAGGTAGAGCAGTTCATAAAAAGAACACATAGTCGAGATATTTCATCTGTAGAGTGCAAAATACTGAAGAGAAAGGTGATGCAGTCAATAGAAGAGAAGGAACGTTGTTGAAGCACTACATTCTTCGTTGTGGGGGTGAAGACAAAATTGATGATATTCCCAAAGTAAATGATGCATCTGAGGAAGACTGTTCGCTGACTGTTCGTCGATTTTTTTTGCTGTGCTTGCAATCTTATTCAGATTTGTGATTTTTGCACTTGTAAGTTCACCGTACAAATTACTTGTCATTTAGAAAATTGGAGTTCCATTTATGTTGCTCATTGTTGATTCTTTGAAAAATGCATGAATTCCAATGTTCTCTCAATCATGACGTTAGATCAGCCAAGTTGAACTGAATTCATGTACTAAATGCTTATGTTAATATAATGGATAATATCATTGGTTCATCTACCTTATTCAGTATTTTTTATGTAGTTAATCCACGAAAAACACTGGAACGAAAGGGTCGATGTCAAACGAGGCAAACGACAGAAGAGTCCTGCGACAGTCGAGACCAGCGACGGTAGAGGATTCTTGAAAAAGAGGCCTCAGGCCAAAAGAGATGTAGGATTATTCTTCAAATCAATATCCTGTTACAAATCAATAACTTTTATTCATTCCACACATTCACATTTTACATTTTATTGATCTATACATTGAGCTTTTCTCGTAAAAACTAAATTGTTTGTTCTGAAAATCCTCTAAAGATAAGCCCTTCGATCCTTCAAAGTTCATATGCTTTTTTCATGAAGGAAGTTTCCATTATTTGGTTTTCAACAAATCAGATGTCATAATCATTACCAAATGTATCCCATAACATCTATTAAACACTAGATAAAGATGCACTATTGACATTGGTACAGGTACAGTCTGGTATCGCAGTAGGATGTGTCCTCAACTGTCGTCTGCTGCAAGCGACTCTCTAATTATTGTACAGGCCCGACAGTCGAGACCTGCGACATTCAAGGCCAGCGACGGTAGAGGACTCCTGAAAAAGTGGCCTCAAATGTCGCCTGCGTTAGGCGACAGTTGAGGCCTCTTCAATTTTTGAACAGCTTCGACAGTTGAGACCTGCGACCGAAGAGGACTCCTAAAAAAGAGTCCTCAAATGTCGCCTGCGTTAGGCGACTGTAGAGGACTCTTAAATTTTCGTACACTCCCGACAATCGAGGTCTACGACCGTAGAGGACTGGAAAACAGTCCTCTACTGTCGCAGGCCTCGACTGTCGTCGGTCTCGACTGTCGCGCCCCCGAACGAAAACATTCTCACCCAATAATATGATTACAACAAATGAATAAATCAACAGGTGACTTTCAGTCGATCATCAATGCATTGCTTTCGACATGGATGGAATTTCAATAATAAATTTAGAGAGTTCCAACTTGCTTGTTGATATATTTATGTCGACTCCTCAACAACGAATATATTTCGAATTTGATATACAATTGAGGAAACTTATTATTTTCAGCACAATTCAAGTAATTCTAGGTATCGGTACTCAACTCTAAAATATAGAAATATTTATTATAATAAATCGAGTAAATCTCGATGATCGAGAGTCTCTTGCGAGAGATCATCGATTCAAAGCGCTCAATCACTCATTATAATTTTAATGTTCTCTCAAAATTTAAATTCTAAATTTGATAATAGAACTCTCTATAATATTGGAATATTAGTTGAATTAAATTATGTATTTCCAAGGTTATCCATATTTCCATGAAAGGGTCTGCGGGTTTCCAAACTGCTAAGTTTTACTCAATCCAGATCTCTAATTGATATTGATCTGGAGCTTCTTCCAAGTGACTGGCGGTGGTTGAAGACCATCCATACCCATTACTTGTCTTCAGTTTTCAAGAGTAGCAATGAGACTGGCAATAAACAGAGAGGACAGCCAACGCTATGTGATGAGGAAAAATGATGCGGGGCCCTCTTTTCGCGAAAATTGGAAGGAGATGGAGGAGGTGGTGGAGAAGGATGATGAGTAGTATGAGGAGGTGAAGGAGAAGGAAGAGGAGGAAGTGGTAAAGAAGGAGAAGAGGGAGGAGAAGGAGGTGAAGAAGAAGAAGAAGAAGAAGAAGAAGAAGAAGAAGAAGAAGAAGACCAATGTCTGACTGGTTGGCACTTGGTTCCCTAATACAGTAACCAATACACAGTTTCTCTACCATTCATCATCCCATCAGTTCTGCTCGGTTCTGTTTGAGAACAGGCAGTCGTCGCTCTTTCCTTCTCAACCCCTCTTCTTCTTCTCCCTTTCTTCTTTTTCTTCTTCTACTTCTTCTTCTTCTTCTACTTCTTCTTCCAATTTTGCATCCCTCTTGTGAGCATCTTTCCTACACCTATCTCGCTTTCTCCACGACCTTGCGTTTCCGACTGTCAGTCATTCACTCGTAATGTTTACAAAATTTGCAGTGAGATTCCTGGTCCAATTCGAGATGAAATGTGTGAATTATGTTTGTATCATCTAATTCCCTAGTATTAAGGCATATGTACTATTCTATTCATTAATAGACTACAGTGAATAATAGACCGAATTAAATTGAGGCATACTTGCTATTCTATCCATTCATAGACTACAGTGAATAATAGACCGAATTCAATTGTGGAACAATTATCTTCCCAATAGTGTAGCCAGAATTTGAAATGGAAAGTTTGACCAAAAATATGTTGGGCCCTCTATGTTGAATGACAATAAAATTCTATTATTATAAACTCCAATTCGGAATTTGCAATTTGATGGTTGGGTGGAGGGTGTTATCTTGGATTTTCGGCTTCTTTTTCGGGCTCCGTGGGAGGGGGGAATTGTAATCTTGAAACCCCCCTTCGCTACCCCACTGATAGGTTCCACAATGTTTTGTATTCTTAATAATTATTATTATTGTAGGAATACACAAAATGATGTTGAAAGAACGTCTACCACTCTAGCTGTAATTCTAGTTGAATACCTTTATACTGAAAGACCAGGTTTTCCAGATGATGTATCCTCCTTGTCCATATAATTGTTGTTTTCCATTTTTGTAAGTGAATATAATTCAGAATTCATAAAAGATCAATCGTGAAAATAATGTATTTCGTCCAAATAGAAAACTCTTGAAGCCCCATGTAAAGGTGCGTACAGATTTACGAGCCGCGAACATGAGCAATTCACTTTTAATCAGCTGATGCCATGCTTTTTATATCTATATCTTACCGTTTCTGTAAAAATACAGATATAATCAGCTGATTAGAAGTGAATTGCTCATGTTCGAGGCGCGTATATCTGTACGCACCTTAAGGTTCCTCTTTAATGTAAATGCAGATCAAATCAAATATTTCGTCTAAAAAGAAAGTTCCGTCTGAGGTTAATGTAAATAATCATTTTCGAACAAAATTAAAATAGAACAATGAATTACACAAAAATACAGATTCTAATCTACCGGAGCAAGAGTTGGAAGAGTTCCATAACAATGATTAAAATCGATCATAAATTAAAAGGCCTATTATAGTATTTCATGATGGAGATAGATAGTTGAAGTTAATAGAGGTACAAAATCGAAATAATTCTCTTGGGTTTTTCATCAAAAATTGAGAAAAATTCGAAGAATTTTATCAAATTTCAAATTTTTCAACCACTTAAATTCCATTAAACGTCGTAGGCTACATTATAATTTTTGGGTGATGGAAATCTGGACCGTTGTAGGATCGTTCGAGTAATTCAAGGAATTTTCTCAATTTTCAATTTTCCAACTACTAAAATTTATTCCATTCAACGGGGTACAGTGTTTCGGATGGACACGTTAAGCCGTCGGTCCCGGCTGCCTAGAAAGCAGTCGTTAGGTCATGTCAGAGGCCCTGAAATTGATCAGTTGCAACCTGAAAACTCTGACACCAGACCTGAGCCAGCCAGGTCACTCGATACTATTATTATTTTTGGGTGATGGAAATCTGACACCTTGTAGGATGGTAGCTGAATATTTTTAGACGACAATAAATATGGATTTTCGGGAGTTTCTCGTTCTTCTGATTACTTTGCGACAATTAGCTGATTGCTTGAATTATCAACCCCACCGATCACACCCCCCGTGGCGACAGGGTTTGATATCATTGCAGCAGGGCCTGATGACCCCGGGTATAAATAGTGGTTCTTTTGTGAGTCGGCGCAACTATTAGCCGAATTCATAAATCAGCGAACGGCCCTCTCAGACCATTTGCTTGGCCATCGGTCACTCGCAACATTTGTCTCACAGAAATGGCACAGAAAATTGAGACTTTTTGGGGCCCCCTCAATTGGGGATGAGAGGTGGCTTTCCAATGAGAGGTTAACGCTTAGCTGGGTCCTGAGGGTGCTGATGGGGTGAGGGGGTGTGATTGTAGGGTGAGGGGTGACTGTGGGCGTACAATATGTAGTAGCAGATGTTTGCTTGCCTTTGTAAGTTATTCAGTCGAACATTGTGTTTCTGGCAAGTAGGTTTCAAATATTCGGAATGATGTACAGGATGAAGTAGATGGATAAATATTACTGGATGTGCATGATAAAATAATGACGCTCACATTGTACAAGATGTACTAGGAGACAAGGTGATTTCTTCAAATCAGATTCATGTTTTAAATTTTTTCGAGTTTTTAATTCTACCGGTTTAATAAATTATTTTTATAGGACTCTCTGATTTTTTTTATAAATATAGAAATGACTTTCTATATTACTGACCCTCTCGAACTTTTCTACAAAAGGATGTCTATGGAAATAATAATTACAGATGGAATTAAATAGAGAATGCATTTATTCAAATGCTAATCAATATATAATTATTATTTAACGAAAATCCCAAATAAATGCTGCAAATCTCCCCGAAGACCTCTGCTACTGCAGACATTGACAACAGGGTTAACAGCTAGGTGGAAATTCATTGAGAACTACTATCCAAAAATTAGTTGCCAGCCCGGGAATCGAACCCGGTACCTCCCAATTGCCAGTCAGGAATGCTTACCCTTACACCAAACTGACAATCTGTGGATAGCAGCGCTCATTTTATAAAATGAGCAGCATTTTAAAATGAAATTTTAATGTTGTCAATGTCTGCAGTAGCAGAGGTCTTCAGGGTGATTTGCAGCATTTATTTGGGATTTTCGTTAAATAATAATTGTATATAATAATTCATATTATCAGACCTATGAATTGCGGAGTATCTATATATATAAGAGCGAAATGGCACTCACTCACTCGCAGAACTAAAAATCTACCGGACCAAAAACGTTCAAATTCGATAGTTATGTTCAGTTGGCTCTTTAGAGGCGCACTAAGAAATCTGCGTTTTTCCAGCGTTTTTCCAGCGTTTTTTCAGCATTATCGAAAACAAATGAACAGAAAATGTTCAAATTTAGTACAGAAGCTCAGCTAGGGTGTAATAATGTTGTGTTAGAAGGAATTTGGAATAACGCCAAAGATACGCCCAAAATCTGCGTTTTTACAGCGCTTTTTCTCAGATTTATCGAGAACAAATGAACATAAAATGTTCAAATTCAGGACAGAAGCTAAGCTACGGTATAATAATGTTGTGTTAGAAGGAATTTGAAATAACGCCAAAGATACGCCCAAAATCTGCGTTTTTCCAGCGTTTTTTGCGCTTTCTCAGCTTTATCGATAACAACTGAACAGAAAATGTCAAGTTCACTACAGAAGCTCAGCTGGGGTGTAATAATGTTGTGTTAGAAGGAATTTGAAATAACGCAAAGATACGCCCAAAATTAGCGGTTTTTTTACGTTTTCTCAGTTCTTTCATCAAGTATTAGACAGAAAATGTTCAAATTTAGTACAGATGTTTAGCTATGGTCTAATAATTTTTGATGAGGTGACTTTAATATTTCATCAAAGATACGCCCAAAATCAGCGGTTTTTTCAGCTTTCCTGCGTTTTCTCACCTTTTTCAATAATTGATGGAAAAATATTAAAAAAAATTCAGTCCACAGGTTTAGCTGAGGTGGAAGAATTTTGTTCGCCAAAGATACGCCGATATAGTAACAGATGTTTTTACCAGAGTTTTTCTACGTTTTCTGACTGGAGTACAATAGTTCTCATAATATCCTAACGAAGTTTTCCACCTTGCACTAAATAATTGAGATTAATGGATGATTGAATCGAGCGAGTAGTATACTTTGACTTTCTGATGGATTGAAGCATGCTCAAATGAAAAATGCAGGAGAGCGAAGCGAGCCCGCTGATCTCATTTTTGTTCGATCCAGTCGGGGGTCCAGGGGTGGAGCCCCCTGTCAAGACGGATATGGCGAGCGAAGCGAGCCTAACGGCTGGTTTATATTCATGCATATGCATTCATAGGCCAAGGTGAAAAAAATTATTTTACACTTAATATGTTAAATACTAATAGAATCTAGTAAGTTGTGGAGCCACTGACATGCATCTTCTCCAGCATCATGAACTTGTGTCAGCCCTCCATGATAGGAGTGTTGTGGACGCTCAGATATCAGGTGATTCATTGATTGAATTCGTCCACATTGGCACAGAGGATCAGAGCAGGTGTTTGCGGACTGAGGTGTTTAGATAGAACTGATAGAACTCATTTTTTCTTCCTCATCTTTCTCTTCTAAAGTAAAAGAAGAAGAGGAACAAGAAGAAGAAGAAGAAGAAGAAGAAGAAGAAGAAGAAGAAAATGAAGAAGAAGAAGAAGAAGAAGAAGAAGAGGAAGAAGAAGAAGATTTATAGATACAAATATTTATTTAACATTCCTCGGAATAAGTCCGATTATCCTCCTATCACTTGGAGATTGTCCAATGCGGTAGGTCTTATTAGAAGATAATTACTTGACAAATGTTCAGTACTAATAACACTTTCCCTTAGCGTGTATATGGAATAATATTTCTCAATGAACTCCGACTCATTGACAGATAAATCAGTGAACTATTCTCGTAATGCAGGTGCCGCAAAATCAGAACATACACCATCGAACATACTGGGGTGACATGGGTTCAAGTTAGGGTTTAAATTGGGTTCAAACCACATCAAGTCTTTGAAGACCAGTAAATGTTTCAGAATGAAGAATTTGAATGTAATCAAAATTTTGGAATGTAATAGTTTTGGGCCAAGCCTGTTGTTTCTTCCCAATCATATTTATATGATTTGTTATTGTTTCCACGAATAAATAAATAAATTTCCCTCTCACGCGGTCGACAAAAATCAGTGAGAACTTATTGACAACATCCAGAAAAAAGTGAAAAATGATTTTCATTTGTTCTGTTATTGTGGGAGATCATCCAGTGAATGATTTCGGCATATTATTGTAGTCCTATATAAAATATAACACAAGAGAGAGGGAGAGAGGATAGAGCAGGAGAGAGATATTGAATAAGAAATTGATTGATTGAGTACTTTATTTATATAGATTACAATATATACTGGCTTATACACTTACAATACAGCAAAGTTATAGGTGAATTTACATAAGAAAGAGAGAGAGAGTGAGTGAGAGAGATCCAGGATAAAAAGATCTAGTAGCTGAATAGATTCGCAGTCACCCAACAATCTGCAAGGTTTTATCAATAACCATCAATCTCTACTTTGGGTTGTCAGAGAATTATATTGATTCAGTTCAGAGATTGATTTATGGAATGTTTTGAAATTGTCCAACTCTGTAATAAAGAACTTGAAGAAAGGCACGGAATGCTTTAAAAAGATAGTGATTCCTTGTACCTCCAGTGATCTTCACAATAAATTGTCACTCTGTAGAGTAATATTCTTGGGACACATCTGAAGAATATTGAGTTGAAAGATAGATCATGATAACTAGTCCCAATAATTATGTTACCACTTATAGACAAAAATGTTCAGATAAGGTACTCTTTTCCAAGTTAATGATCATTTTGGAAGAAACATTTCTTCTCAGCAAACCTTGGACCGTTGTCTGATTTTGTATTGATTATCACGCAATCTTGTTGTTATTTGTTATTATTGGAAAGCATGTGAATAAATAGGGTATTTCGCACCTAGAGCAGAAAATGAGATTTTTCCGGCTCGAAATCGGTTTTCAAGTCCGAGGCCAGAAACTAGGCCGAGAACTAGAAAAACATTTTTGCTCGTGGTGCGAACGCTTTTTTTCGCCACACACAAAAATAAACAAGATATATGAGAATAGTTGTTTACTAAGCACTTCCGAAAGTAGAAATGGAAGGTGATAGCTCTAGCAAATCTGAGGTAATCTGAATATCAGGAAATTGTCCAAGTATTTTTATTTTGATTTGTCTAAATAACCTAAAAGATGATGTTCAATTATGTGGGAGGTTGAGTTTATACTTTTTTATTCTTTCAAATGGCAATAAGATGATATTATTATGAATGTTTTAATTATTGAATAATGGAAAGTTTTTTGATCACCTTTCTTAGTTCCATGTTAGCGGCTGGAAAGTGTACTCTTTCCGGCCTAGGCCGAAAAGAAACCTGTTCTGACGTCGGACGAGAGTCGTCTGCAAACAATGTCTTTCAGATCTACGTGGGGACTGGAAAACAGCTGATTTCTGTGCAGTGTGGCGAAAAATGATCATCTTTCTCCAGGTGAAGAAGGATCATCCCTCTCGAAAAAAGGGCTGAAACAGGCACTTCGTTCTTTTCTGTTTCAGACGCTATTTTCCAACCAATAATCATGAAAATGGTACCAAATTGTTCAGAAAGATTTGGACATCCTGCGCCTTACCTCCAAATTTTCTATCACTTATCAAGTTTCTTCTATTGTACGTCAAACTTTATTTTGAACAAACTAAGTTCAAATAATGGACTTCTCTAGAAAGAGAAGGCTGATGTGTGTGTGAGTGAGCGCATCAATTGAGAGAAAGTAGTGCAACGAAAACCAATGTTTGTGAACCAGCATGGTTTTTTACAGCATTCCCCATCTGATCCTTCCGCTTCAATCGAGTACGACATGGCTTGAACGGCAAAAAGCGAAATACCTCTTAATTGCAGACCTGTTCATGAGGTCGTACATAGAACATGCATTCAAATAGAAGTCCTTTTCAAATTTGGAATATCAGTTTTTCAAATAATTAGTTTGAAATACTGTAACAATGAACTATATAAGCTCTCCATCCACAGTCTCTCGGGTCTTTTTCCACTACAGCATTCTATACTGTAAATTGCTCACACCCGATAAAAATAGAATTAAGGTAATTAAGTAGAAGTTTTATAATATGAATGAAGTCAATCAGAAAGCGTGAATCAGTCACTAATAGACTCTAACTTGGGTTTGACAGCAGGCACAAGCAAGTTGATATAGTACATCACAACGGTGAATTAATGGATATTTATATAATAGATGATTGGATGATTGGCAGACTTGAAACTCTTGGAGAAGAAGAAGATTTGGAAGAGATTGATTGATTATATGCCTTTATTAGGGCGGAGTTAGGACTCCTGCTCCTCTCTACCACACAACCCTCTCTCCCCACCACACAACCCTAAATGTAACTAAGAGATGTGTCCTAAGAGATAGAGTAGACAAAAGATTTAGAAAAAATAATGCAGGGATGGGAAAAGAGAAGATGAAGGAGATAATGGAATATGATAATTAGTTGGAGTGAAGAGGAGGAATAGACAAACAGACAAAGAGAGGAGGTGGAAGGAGAAGGAGGAATGTTAAGGAGTATGATCTGGTGTACAGAGAGAAGAGGGGAAGAGGAGTTGATACGTTTTGTCAGATTTTGAAGAAATAAGAAGGGAGGATAAGAAATCTTGAAAGAGATTTAAAATTGGAAGAACAATGTGAAAAAGAAAAATAGAAAAAGATGCACAAGGAAGCGTTGGGAATCTGAAGAAAAGGTCATGAAGAATGAAAAACAGATGAGAAGAACAGGATGAAGAGAATAAGAAAGAAAAAGACAAGAAAAAAGGAGAGGAATAGAATTGTTGAAAGGGAAATGTTGAAATGGGAGAAGAGGAAGGAGGAAGGGAAATGAAGAGAAAAAAGATGAAGAAAATTATGACTCTTAATAATGAATAAGAAGGAGATGAAATTTTTATGAAATCGAAGGATGAAGGTGAATAAAAAGGGGAAGCAAAAGGAGAAGAGGAAGACGATCAGGAAGGAAGAGGAGAAAATATTGAATGAGTTTAAAGAATGAAGAGGAATTGGTGGTAGAAGCAAAAAAAGTGTAAGACAGTCATGAAGAAGAAGAAGAAGAAGAGAAGAAGAAGAAGAAGACGAAGAAAAAAGAAGAAGAAGAAGAAGAAGATCAAGAAGAAGAAGAAGAAGAAGAAGATGATGATGATGATGATGATGATGATGCACAAGGATAAGTGAGAGATAAGGATAACTGGAGAAAAATCTGAAGAAGAGGTCATGAAGAAAGAGAAACAGATGAGAAGATTAGGATGGAGAGAATAAGAATGAAAAATAGAAGACAAGTGAGAGAGTTAAGATTTAGCAAAAGGAGAGGAATAAAACTGTTGGAGGGGAAATGTTAAAATAGAAGAAAAGGAGGAAGTAGAACATGGTGGAAAAAAGAAAAGAAAAATGATGATAATAGAAAATTATGACGTTTAAAAATAAAGAAGAAAAAGGAGATAAATTTTTTCATGAACTCGAGGGATGAAGGAGAATAAAAAGGAAAAGCAAAAGAAGAAGAGGAAGAGGATCAGGAAGGTAGAGAAGAAGAAGGGGGGGAGAAAAATTTGAATGAATTTGAAGAATGAAGAAGAACTGGTAGTGGAAGCAGAAAAAGAAGAAGAAGAAGAAAAAGAAGAAAATGCACAAGGATAAGTGAGAAATAAGGGTAACTGGAGAAAAATCTGAAGAAAAGGTCATGAAGAAAGAGAAACAGATGAGAACATGAGAAGAGAAAAAGAATGAGAATTAGAAGAAAGGTGAGAAAATTAAGATTTAACAAAAGGAAAGGAATAAAATTGTTGGAAGGGAAATGTTAAAATAGAAGAAAAGGAGGAAGAAGAATATGATGAGAAAAGAAGAGAAAAAAGGAGAGGAATGAAATTAGTGAAAGGGAAATGTTAGAATAAAAGAAGAGGAAGAAAAAAGAAGAGAAAAATGATGAAGAAAATTATGACGCTTATTAATGAAGAAGGAGATGAAATTTTTATGAATTTGAAGGATTAAGGAGAATGAAAAGGAAAAGCAAAAGGAGAAGAGGAAGACGATCAGGAAGGAAGAGGAGGAGAAGAGGAGAAAAATTTGAATGAGTTGAAAGAATGAAGACGAATTGATAGTAGAAGCAAAAAAAGTGTAAGACAGTCATGAAGAAGAGGAGGAAGAATAAGGAATAACATGATGAAAAAAAAGAAAAGAAAAATGATGATAATAGAAAATTATGACGCTCAATAATGAAGAAGAAGGAGATAAATTTTTTTATGAATTCGAAGGATGGAGGAGGATAAAAAGGAAAAGCAAAAGAAGAAGAGAAAGAGGATCAAGAAGGTAGAGAAGAAGAAGAGGAGGAGAAAAATTTGAATGAATTTGAAGAATGAAGAAGAACTGGTAGTGGAAGCAGAAAAAGAAGAGGAAGACAAACATGAAGAAGAGGAGGAAGAAGAACATGGTGGAAAAAAAGAAGAGAAAAATGATGAAGAAAATTATGACGCTCAATAATGTAGAAGAAGGAGATACATTTTTTTATGAATTCGAAGGATGGAGGAGGATAAAAAGGAAAAGCAAAAGAAGAAGAGGAAGTGGATCAGGAAGGTAGAGAAGAAGAAGAGGAGGAGAAAAATTTGAATGCATTTGAAGAATTAGTAGTAGAAGCAGAAAAAGAAGAAGAAGAAGAAGAGCGCGCGTTGAATGGATGGTATGATTGACAATGATGAGCATAGAGCAAACATCGTGCTGATTAATGACGTCAGCAGACTGAAGTCAAAATGAATAGCGTCGGACCGCACTGTCAAGTTCCTGTCTTCCCGGAAGGGTTACAGCCCCTCTAGGTAGTCAGGGTCACTCAAGTTTACGCAAATTGTTTAAAAGTTGAGATTGTTTTGGGCCAAAACAGGGTGAGAAGGATTGCTTTCCAACCAACGAGACGAGACAGCCACTTGAAACTTGAAGGGTGAAGCAAGACTTAGCTCATCTCACCGAAGCTGTCCCCCAAGTTTCTATCTCTTTTGCGATAATGATTTATCTTGAGTAAATCTCCTTCTTGAATATGTTTAAACATCACATCATTTATGGAGCTGATAATACTAATATCACTTACTTAGTATAGTGAGGTTATAATGTCAAGTTTCTATCTCTCTTGCGATAGTGGTTTATCTTGAGTGACTATCCTTCTTGAATATTTTCAAACATCACATCATTTATGGAGCTGATAATACTAATATCACTTACTTACTACTAGTGAGGTCCTCGTTATAATGGGAGTGTTTTATTAGCAATGACATTGCTATATCCTTGTCTATCATTCAACAAAGCGGATAGCGCTATCTCTTTCTCGCTTTGCTCTGTTGCCAGATCGTCTTTTAACAATGTAGAATTGATGATAAACTAACGAAATATTCAATCTTGATAATCAAAATTCATTATTAAATTATTGAAAATTATAATTACTGGCTTAATAAAATATAATTGATTATTTTGAACGAGAATGAACACTTAATATGACATCAATAAACCTGAATTTGGATTTTTCTATCAAATTTCAATAATGATACATGGTATTGAACCGCCTTGACGAGCTGAGAAGAATGAGCTGTAGTACGAGGAGATCTGATCATTCTATCAAAAGTTATAAGTGTTTAAAGTTTTGATCTTAGACGTATCCTTATGACGTACCCCTTACTGGGAAATACTGAAATTAAATGTTTCTAACGGGTGATTCTCATAGAAAATAACCCGCGTGAGATGATTTCTGCCGAAATATGTATTTTTTGTTAGGAAGGCCTTGAAAGATATTAATGAAGGTATTAATAATGAAAAATTTGTATTTCAGCTGTAGGACATGATTTTCTATTTTTGGGTATATTCCCCCTCC